>NW_026989116.1:0-83656 GCF_030222135.1 Aotus nancymaae
ATGCCGGTAATGGGCTGAAAACGCCTGTTTTGGGACTCTGCAGAGAAAGTCTCTGCAGACTGCTGAATCCACACACGGGTTTAACTCTGGAAGTTGAGTGCACACATTGACAACCGTTCTGTTAGATAGCTGCGTTTTGGATTTAGAAGCAGATATTTCCCTGTGCTTACTGCTGTTTCTTCCATATGCCGGTAATGGGCTGAAAACGCCTGTTTTGGGACTCTGCAGAGAAAGTCTCTGCAGACTGCTGAATCCACACACGGGTTTAACTCTGGAAGTTGAGTGCACACATTGACAACCGTTCTGTTAGATAGCTGCGTTTTTGGATTTAGAAGCAGATATTTCCCTGTGCTTACTGCTGTTTCTTCCATATGCCGGTAATGGGCTGAAAACGCCTGTTTTGGGACTCTGCAGAGAAAGTCTCTGCAGACTGCTGAATCCACACACGGGTTTAACTCTGGAAGTTGAGTGCACACATTGACAACCGTTCTGTTAGATAGCTGCGTTTTGGATTTAGAAGCAGATATTTCCCTGTGCTTACTGCTGTTTCTTCCATATGCCGGTAATGGGCTGAAAACGCCTGTTTTGGGACTCTGCAGAGAAAGTCTCTGCAGACTGCTGAATCCACACACGGGTTTAACTCTGGAAGTTGAGTGCACACATTGACAACCGTTCTGTTAGATAGCTGCGTTTTGGATTTAGAAGCAGATATTTCCCTGTGCTTACTGCTGTTTCTTCCATATGCCCGGTAATGGGCTGAAAACGCCTGTCTTGGGACTCTGCAGAGAAAGTGTTTGCAGACTGCTGAATCCACACACGGGTTAACTCTGGAAGTTGAGTGCACACATTGACAACCGTTCTGTTAGATAGCTGCGTTTTGGATTTAGAAGCAGATATTTCCCTGTGCTTACTGCTGTTTCTTCCATATGCCGGTAATGGGTTGAAAACGCCTGTTTTGGGACTCTGCAGAGAAAGTCTCTGCAGACTGCCGAATCCACACACGGGTTTAACTCTGGAAGTTGAGTGCACACATGGACAACCGTTCTGTTAGATAGCTGCGTTTTGGATTTAGAAGCAGATATTTCCCTGTGCTTACTGCTGTTTCTTCCATATGCCGGTAATGGGCTGAAAACGCCTGTTTTGGGACTCTGCAGAGAAAGTCTCTGCAGACTGCTGAATCCACACACGGGTTTAACTCTGGAAGTTGAGTGCACACATTGACAACCGTTCTGTTAGATAGCTGCGTTTTGGATTTAGAAGCAGATATTTCCCTGTGCTTACTGCTGTTTCTTCCATATGCCGGTAATGGGCTGAAAACGCCTGTTTTGGGACTCTGCAGAGAAAGTCTCTGCAGACTGCTGAATCCACACACGGGTTTAACTCTGGAAGTTGAGTGCACACATTGACAACCGTTCTGTTAGATAGCTGCGTTTTGGATTTAGAAGCAGATATTTCCCTGTGCTTACTGCTGTTTCTTCCATATGCCGGTAATGGGCTGAAAACGCCTGTTTTGGGACTCTGCAGAGAAAGTCTCTGCAGACTGCTGAATCCACACACGGGTTTAACTCTGGAAGTTGAGTGCACACATTGACAACCGTTCTGTTAGATAGCTGCGTTTTGGATTTAGAAGCAGATATTTCCCTGTGCTTACTGCTGTTTCTTCCATATGCCGGTAATGGGCTGAAAACGCCTGTCTTGGGACTCTGCAGAGAAAGTCTCTGCAGACTGCTGAATCCACACACGGGTTTAACTCTGGAAGTTGAGTGCACACATTGACAACCGTTCTGTTAGATAGCTGCGTTTTGGATTTAGAAGCAGATATTTCCCTGTGCTTACTGCTGTTTCTTCCATATGCCGGTAATGGGCTGAAAACGCCTGTCTTGGGACTCTGCAGAGAAAGTCTCTGCAGACTGCTGAATCCACACACGGGTTTAACTTTGGAAGTTGAGTGCACACATTGAAAACCGTTCTGTTAGATAGCTGCGTTTTGGATTTAGAAGCAGATATTTCCCTGTGCTTACTGCTGTTTCTTCCATATGCCGGTAATGGGCTGAAAACGCCTGTTTTGGGACTCTGCAGAGAAAGTCTCTGCAGACTGCTGAATCCACACACGGGTTTAACTCTGGAAGTTGAGTGCACACATTGACAACCGTTCTGTTAGATAGCTGCGTTTTGGATTGAGAAGCAGATATTTCCCTGTGCTTACTGCTGTTTCTTCCATATGCCGGTAATGGGCTGAAAACGCCTGTTTTGGGACTCTGCAGAGAAAGTCTCTGCAGACTGCTGAATCCACACACGGGTTTAACTCTGGAAGTTGAGTGCACACATTGACAACCGTTCTGTTAGATAGCTGCGTTTTGGATTTAGAAGCAGATATTTCCCTGTGCTTACTGCTGTTTCTTCCATATGCCGGTAATGGGCTGAAAACGCCTGTTTTGGGACTCTGCAGAGAAAGTCTCTGCAGACTGCTGAATCCACACACGGGTTTAACTCTGGAAGTTGAGTGCACACATTGACAACCGTTCTGTTAGATAGCTGCGTTTTGGATTTAGAAGCAGATATTTCCCTGTGCTTACTGCTGTTTCTTCCATATGCCGGTAATGGGCTGAAAACGCCTGTTTTGGGACTCTGCAGAGAAAGTCTCTGCAGACTGCTGAATCCACACACGGGTTTAACTCTGGAAGTTGAGTGCACACATTGACAACCGTTCTGTTAGATAGCTGCGTTTTGGATTTAGAAGCAGATATTTCCCTGTGCTTACTGCTGTTTCTTCCATATGCCGGTAATGGGCTGAAAACGCCTGTCTTGGGACTCTGCAGAGAAAGTCTCTGCAGACTGCTGAATCCACACACGGGTTTAACTCTGGAAGTTGAGTGCACACATTGACAACCGTTCTGTTAGATAGCTGCGTTTTGGATTTAGAAGCAGATATTTCCCTGTGCTTACTGCTGTTTCTTCCATATGCCGGTAATGGGCTGAAAACGCCTGTCTTGGGACTCTGCAGAGAAAGTCTCTGCAGACTGCTGAATCCACACACGGGTTTAACTCTGGAAGTTGAGTGCACACATTGACAACCGTTCTGTTAGATAGCTGCGTTTTGGATTTAGAAGCAGATATTTCCCTGTGCTTACTGCTGTTTCTTCCATATGCCGGTAATGGGCTGAAAACGCCTGTTTTGGGACTCTGCAGAGAAAGTCTCTGCAGACTGCTGAATCCACACACGGGTTTAACTCTGGAAGTTGAGTGCACACATTGACAACCGTTCTGTTAGATAGCTGCGTTTTGGATTTAGAAGCAGATATTTCCCTGTGCTTACTGCTGTTTCTTCCATATGCCGGTAATGGGCTGAAAACGCCTGTTTTGGGACTCTGCAGAGAAAGTCTCTGCAGACTGCTGAATCCACACACGGGTGTAACTCTGGAAGTTGAGTGCACACATTGACAACCGTTCTGTTAGATAGCTGCGTTTTGGATTTAGAAGCAGATATTTCCCTGTGCTTACTGCTGTTTCTTCCATATGCCGGTAATGGGCTGAAAACGCCTGTCTTGGGACTCTGCAGAGAAAGTCTCTGCAGACTGCTGAATCCACACACGGGTTTAACTCTGGAAGTTGAGTGCACACATTGACAACCGTTCTGTTAGATAGCTGCGTTTTGGATTTAGAAGCAGATATTTCCCTGTGCTTACTGCTGTTTCTTCCATATGCCGGTAATGGGCTGAAAACGCCTGTTTTGGGACTCTGCAGAGAAAGTCTCTGCAGACTGCTGAATCCACACACGGGTTTAACTCTGGAAGTTGAGTGCACACATTGACAACCGTTCTGTTAGATAGCTGCGTTTTGGATTTAGAAGCAGATATTTCCCTGTGCTTACTGCTGTTTCTTCCATATGCCGGTAATGGGCTGAAAACGCCTGTTTTGGGACTCTGCAGAGAAAGTCTCTGCAGACTGCTGAATCCACACACGGGTTTAACTCTGGTAGTTGAGTGCACACATTGACAACCGTTCTGTTAGATAGCTGCGTTTTGGATTTAGAAGCAGATATTTCCCTGTGCTTACTGCTGTTTCTTCCATATGCCGGTAATGGGCTGAAAACGCCTGTCTTGGGACTCTGCAGAGAAAGTCTCTGCAGACTGCTGAATCCACACACGGGTTTAACTCTGGAAGTTGAGTGCACACATTGACAACCGTTCTGTTAGATAGCTGCGTTTTGGATTTAGAAGCAGATATTTCCCTGTGCTTTCTGCTGTTTCTTCCATATGCCGGTAATGGGCTGAAAACGCCTGTTTTGGGACTCTGCAGAGAAAGTCTCTGCAGACTGCTGAATCCACACACGGGTTTAAACTCTGGAAGTTGAGTGCACACATTGACAACCGTTCTGTTAGATAGCTGCGTTTTGGATTTAGAAGCAGATATTTCCCTGTGCTTACTGCTGTTTCTTCCATATGCCGGTAATGGGCTGAAAACGCCTGTCTTGGGACTCTGCAGAGAAAGTCTCTGCAGACTGCTGAATCCACACACGGGTTTAACTCTGGAAGTTGAGTGCACACATTGACAACCGTTCTGTTAGATAGCTGCGTTTTGGATTTAGAAGCAGATATTTCCCTGTGCTTACAGCTGTTTCTTCCATATGCCGGTAATGGGCTGAAAACGCCTGTCTTGGGACTCTGCAGAGAAAGTCTCTGCAGACTGCTGAATCCACACACGGGTTTAACTCTGGAAGTTGAGTGCACACATTGACAACCGTTCTGTTAGATAGCTGCGTTTTGGATTTAGAAGCAGATATTTCCCTGTGCTTACTGCTGTTTCTTCCATATGCCGGTAATGGGCTGAAAACGCCTGTTTTGGGACTCTGCAGAGAAAGTCTCTGCAGACTGCTGAATCCACACACGGGTTTAACTCTGGAAGTTGAGTGCACACATTGACAACCGTTCTGTTAGATAGCTGCGTTTTGGATTTAGAAGCACATATTTCCCTGTGCTTACTGCTGTTTCTTCCATATGCCGGTAATGGGCTGAAAACGCCTGTTTTGGGACTCTGCAGAGAAAGTCTCTGCAGACTGCTGAATCCACACACGGGTTTAACTCTGGAAGTTGAGTGCACACATTGACAACCGTTCTGTTAGATAGCTGCGTTTTGGATTTAGAAGCAGATATTTCCCTGTGCTTACTGCTGTTTCTTCCATATGCCGGTAATGGGCTGAAAACGCCTGTTTTGGGACTCTGCAGAGAAAGTCTCTGCAGACTGCTGAATCCACACACGGGTTTAACTCTGGAAGTTGAGTGCACACATTGACAACCGTTCTGTTAGATAGCTGCGTTTTGGATTTAGAAGCAGATATTTCCCTGTGCTTACTGCTGTTTCTTCCATATGCCGGTAATGGGCTGAAAACGCCTGTTTTGGGACTCTGCAGAGAAAGTCTCTGCAGACTGCTGAATCCACACACGGGTTTAACTCTGGAAGTTGAGTGCACACATTGACAACCGTTCTGTTAGATAGCTGCGTTTTGGATTTAGAAGCAGATATTTCCCTGTGCTTACTGCTGTTTCTTCCATATGCCGGTAATGGGCTGAAAACGCCTGTTTTGGGACTCTGCAGAGAAAGTCTCTGCAGACTGCTGAATCCACACACGGGTTTAACTCTGGAAGTTGAGTGCACACATTGACAACCGTTCTGTTAGATAGCTGCGTTTTGGATTTAGAAGCAGATATTTCCCTGTGCTTACTGCTGTTTCTTCCATATGCCGGTAATGGGCTGAAAACGCCTGTTTTGGGACTCCGCAGAGAAAGTCTCTGCAGACTGCTGAATCCACACACGGGTTTAACTCTGGAAGTTGAGTGCACACATTGACAACCGTTCTGTTAGATAGCTGCGTTTTGGATTTAGAAGCAGATATTTCCCTGTGCTTACTGCTGTTTCTTCCATATGCCGGTAATGGGCTGAAAACGCCTGTTTTGGGACTCTGCAGAGAAAGACTCTGCAGACTGCTGAATCCACACACGGGTTTAACTCTGGAAGTTGAGTGCACACATTGACAACCGTTCTGTTAGATAGCTGCGTTTTGGATTTAGAAGCAGATATTTCCCTGTGCTTACTGCTGTTTCTTCCATATGCCGGTAATGGGCTGAAAACGCCTGTCTTGGGACTCTGCAGAGAAAGTCTCTGCAGACTGCTGAATCCACACACGGGTTTAACTCTGGAAGTTGAGTGCACACATTGACAACCGTTCTGTTAGATAGCTGCGTTTTGGATTTAGAAGCAGATATTTCCCTGTGCTTACTGCTGTTTCTTCCATATGCCGGTAATGGGCTGAAAACGCCTGTCTTGGGACTCTGCAGAGAAAGTCTCTGCAGACTGCTGAATCCACACACGGGTTTAACTCTGGAAGTTGAGTGCACACATTGACAACCGTTCTGTTAGATAGCTGCGTTTTGGATTTAGAAGCAGATATTTCCCTGTGCTTACTGCTGTTTCTTCCATATGCCGGTAATGGGCTGAAAACGCCTGTTTTGGGACTCTGCAGAGAAAGTCTCTGCAGACTGCTGAATCCACACACGGGTTTAACTCTGGAAGTTGAGTGCACACATTGACAACCGTTCTGTTAGATAGCTGCGTTTTGGATTTAGAAGCAGATATTTCCCTGTGCTTACTGCTGTTTCTTCCATATGCCGGTAATGGGCTGAAAACGCCTGTTTTGGGACTCTGCAGAGAAAGTCTCTGCAGACTGCTGAATCCACACACGGGTTTAACTCTGGAAGTTGAGTGCACACATTGACAACCGTTCTGTTAGATAGCTGCGTTTTGGATTTAGAAGCAGATATTTCCCTGTGCTTACTGCTGTTTCTTCCATATGCCGGTAATGGGCTGAAAACGCCTGTCTTGGGACTCTGCAGAGAAAGTCTCTGCAGACTGCTGAATCCACACACGGGTTTAACTCTGGAAGTTGAGTGCACACATTGACAACCGTTCTGTTAGATAGCTGCGTTTTGGATTTAGAAGCAGATATTTCCCTGTGCTTACTGCTGTTTCTTCCATATGCCGGTAATGGGCTGAAAACGCCTGTTTTGGGACTCTGCAGAGAAAGTCTCTGCAGACTGCTGAATCCACACACGGGTTTAACTCTGGAAGTTGAGTGCACACATTGACAACCGTTCTGTTAGATAGCTGCGTTTTGGATTTAGAAGCAGATATTTCCCTGTGCTTACTGCTGTTTCTTCCATATGCCGGTAATGGGCTGAAAACGCCTATTTTGGGACTCTGCAGAGAAAGTCTCTGCAGACTGCTGAATCCACACACGGGTTTAACTCTGGAAGTTGAGTGCACACATCGACAACCGTTCTGTTAGATAGCTGCGTTTTGGATTTAGAAGCAGATATTTCCCTGTGCTTACTGCTGTTTCTTCCATATGCCGGTAATGGGCTGAAAACGCCTGTTTTGGGACTCTGCAGAGAAAGTCTCTGCAGACTGCTGAATCCACACACGGGTTTAACTCTGGAAGTTGAGTGCACACATTGACAACCGTTCTGTTAGATAGCTGCGTTTTGGATTTAGAAGCAGATATTTCCCTGTGCTTACTGCTGTTTCTTCCATATGCCGGTAATGGGCTGAAAACGCCTGTCTTGGGACTCTGCAGAGAAAGTCTCTGCAGACTGCTGAATCCACACACGGGTTTAACTCTGGAAGTTGAGTGCACACATTGACAACCGTTCTGTTAGATAGCTGCGTTTTGGATTTAGAAGCAGATATTTCCCTGTGCTTACTGCTGTTTCTTCCATATGCCGGTAATGGGCTGAAAACGCCTGTCTTGGGACTCTGCAGAGAAAGTCTCTGCAGACTGCTGAATCCACACACGGGTTTAACTCTGGAAGTTGAGTGCACACATTGACAACCGTTAGATAGCTGCGTTTTGGATTTAGAAGCAGATATTTCCCTGTGCTTACAGCTGTTTCTTCCATATGCCGGTAATGGGCTGAAAACGCCTGTTTTGGGACTCTGCAGAGAAAGTCTCTGCAGACTGCTGAATCCACACACGGGTTTAACTCTGGAAGTTGAGTGCACACATTGACAACCGTTCTGTTAGATAGCTGCGTTTTGGATTTAGAAGCAGATATTTCCCTGTGCTTACTGCTGTTTCTTCCATATGCCGGTAATGGGCTGAAAACGCCTGTTTTGGGACTCTGCAGAGAAAGTCTCTGCAGACTGCTGAATCCACACACGGGTTTAACTCTGGAAGTTGAGTGCACACATTGACAACCGTTCTGTTAGATAGCTGCGTTTTGGATTTAGAAGCAGATATTTCCCTGTGCTTACTGCTGTTTCTTCCATATGCCGGTAATGGGCTGAAAACGCCTGTTTTGGGACTCTGCAGAGAAAGTCTCTGCAGACTGCTGAATCCACACACGGGTTTAACTCTGGAAGTTGAGTGCACACATTGACAACCGTTCTGTTAGATAGCTGCGTTTTGGATTTAGAAGCAGATATTTCCCTGTGCTTACTGCTGTTTCTTCCATATGCCGGTAATGGGCTGAAAACGCCTGTTTTGGGACTCTGCAGAGAAAGTCTCTGCAGACTGCTGAATCCACACACGGGTTTAACTCTGGAAGTTGAGTGCACACATTGACAACCGTTCTGTTAGATAGCTGCGTTTTGGATTTAGAAGCAGATATTTCCCTGTGCTTACTGCTGTTTCTTCCATATGCCGGTAATGGACTGAAAACGCCTGTTTTGGGACTCTGCAGAGAAAGTCTCTGCAGACTGCTGAATCCACACACGGGTTTAACTCTGGAAGTTGAGTGCACACATTGACAACCGTTCTGTTAGATAGCTGCGTTTTGGATTTAGAAGCAGATATTTCCCTGTGCTTACTGCTGTTTCTTCCATATGCCGGTAATGGGCTGAAAACGCCTGTTTTGGGACTCTGCAGAGAAAGTCTCTGCAGACTGCTGAATCCACACACGGGTTTAACTCTGGAAGTTGAGTGCACACATTGACAACCGTTCTGTTAGATAGCTGCGTTTTGGATTTAGAAGCAGATATTTCCCTGTGCTTACTGCTGTTTCTTCCATATGCCGGTAATGGGCTGAAAACGCCTGTCTTGGGACTCTGCAGAGAAAGTCTCTGCAGACTGCTGAATCCACACACGGGTTTAACTCTGGAAGTTGAGTGCACACATTGACAACCGTTCTGTTAGATAGCTGCGTTTTGGATTTAGAAGCAGATATTTCCCTGTGCTTACTGCTGTTTCTTCCATATGCCGGTAATGGGCTGAAAACGCCTGTCTTGGGACTCTGCAGAGAAAGTCTCTGCAGACTGCTGAATCCACACACGGGTTTAACTCTGGAAGTTGAGTGCACACATTGACAACCGTTCTGTTAGATAGCTGCGTTTTGGATTTAGAAGCAGATATTTCCCTGTGCTTACTGCTGTTTCTTCCATATGCCGGTAATGGGCTGAAAACGCCTGTCTTGGGACTCTGCAGAGAAAGTCTCTGCAGACTGCTGAATCCACACACGGGTTTAACTCTGGAAGTTGAGTGCACACATTGACAACCGTTCTGTTAGATAGCTGCGTTTTGGATTTAGAAGCAGATATTTCCCTGTGCTTACTGCTGTTTCTTCCATATGCCGGTAATGGGCTGAAAACGCCTGTTTTGGGACTCTGCAGAGAAAGTCTCTGCAGACTGCTGAATCCACACACGGGTTTAACTCTGGAAGTTGAGTGCACACATTGACAACCGTTCTGTTAGATAGCTGCGTTTTGGATTTAGAAGCAGATATTTCCCTGTGCTTACTGCTGTTTCTTCCATATGCCGGTAATGGGCTGAAAACGCCTGTTTTGGGACTCTGCAGAGAAAGTCTCTGCAGACTGCTGAATCCACACACGGGTTTAACTCTGGAAGTTGAGTGCACACATTGACAACCGTTCTGTAAGATAGCTGCGTTTTGGATTTAGAAGCAGATATTTCCCTGTGCTTACTGCTGTTTCTTCCATATGCCGGTAATGGGCTGAAAACGCCTGTTTTGGGACTCTGCAGAGAAAGTCTCTGCAGACTGCTGAATCCACACACGGGTTTAACTCTGGAAGTTGAGTGCACACATTGACAACCGTTCTGTTAGATAGCTGCGTTTTGGATTTAGAAGCAGATATTTCCCTGTGCTTACTGCTGTTTCTTCCATATGCCGGTAATGGGCTGAAAACGCCTGTTTTGGGACTCTGCAGAGAAAGTCTCTGCAGACTGCTGAATCCACACACGGGTTTAACTCTGGAAGTTGAGTGCACACATTGACAACCGTTCTGTTAGATAGCTGCGTTTTGGATTTAGAAGCAGATATTTCCCTGTGCTTACTGCTGTTTCTTCCATATGCCGGTAATGGGCTGAAAACGCCTGTTTTGGGACTCTGCAGAGAAAGTCTCTGCAGACTGCTGAATCCACACACGGGTTTAACTCTGGAAGTTGAGTGCACACATTGACAACCGTTCTGTTAGATAGCTGCGTTTTGGATTTAGAAGCAGATATTTCCCTGTGCTTACTGCTGTTTCTTCCATATGCCGGTAATGGGCTGAAAACGCCTGTTTTGGGACTCTGCAGAGAAAGTCTCTGCAGACTGCTGAATCCACACACGGGTTTAACTCTGGAAGTTGAGTGCACACATTGACAACCGTTCTGTTAGATAGCTGCGTTTTGGATTTAGAAGCAGATATTTCCCTGTGCTTACTGCTGTTTCTTCCATATGCCGGTAATGGGCTGAAAACGCCTGTCTTGGGACTCTGCAGAGAAAGTCTCTGCAGACTGCTGAATCCACACACGGGTTTAACTCTGGAAGTTGAGTGCACACATTGACAACCGTTCTGTTAGATAGCTGCGTTTTGGATTTAGAAGCAGATATTTCCCTGTGCTTACTGCTGTTTCTTCCATATGCCGGTAATGGGCTGAAAACGCCTGTTTTGGGACTCTGCAGAGAAAGTCTCTGCAGACTGCTGAATCCACACACGGGTTTAACTCTGGAAGTTGAGTGCACACATTGACAACCGTTCTGTTAGATAGCTGCGTTTTGGATTTAGAAGCAGATATTTCCCTGTGCTTACTGCTGTTTCTTCCATATGCCGGTAATGGGCTGAAAACGCCTGTTTTGGGACTCTGCAGAGAAAGTCTCTGCAGACTGCTGAATCCACACACGGGTTTAACTCTGGAAGTTGAATGCACACATTGACAACCGTTCTGTTAGATAGCTGCGTTTTGGATTTAGAAGCAGATATTTCCCTGTGCTTACTGCTGTTTCTTCCATATGCCGGTAATGGGCTGAAAACGCCTGTTTTGGGACTCTGCAGAGAAAGTCTCTGCAGACTGCTGAATCCACACACGGGTTTAACTCTGGAAGTTGAGTGCACACATTGACAACCGTTCTGTTAGATAGCTGCGTTTTCGATTTAGAAGCAGATATTTCCCTGTGCTTACTGCTGTTTCTTCCATATGCCGGTAATGGGCTGAAAACGCCTGTTTTGGGACTCTGCAGAGAAAGTCTCTGCAGACTGCTGAATCCACACACGGGTTTAACTCTGGAAGTTGAGTGCACACGTTGACAACCGTTCTGTTAGATAGCTGCGTTTTGGATTTAGAAGCAGATATTTCCCTGTGCTTACTGCTGTTTCTTCCATATGCCGGTAATGGGCTGAAAACGCCTGTCTTGGGACTCTGCAGAGAAAGTCTCTGCAGACTGCTGAATCCACACACGGGTTTAACTCTGGAAGTTGAGTGCACACATTGACAACCGTTCTGTTAGATAGCTGCGTTTTGGATTTAGAAGCAGATATTTCCCTGTGCTTACTGCTGTTTCTTCCATATGCCGGTAATGGGCTGAAAACGCCTGTTTTGGGACTCTGCAGAGAAAGTCTCTGCAGACTGCTGAATCCACACACGGGTTTAACTCTGGAAGTTGAGTGCACACATTGACAACCGTTCTGTTAGATAGCTGCGTTTTGGATTTAGAAGCAGATATTTCCCTGTGCTTACTGCTGTTTCTTCCATATGCCGGTAATGGGCTGAAAACGCCTGTTTTGGGACTCTGCAGAGAAAGTCTCTGCAGACTGCTGAATCCACACACGGGTTTAACTCTGGAAGTTGAGTGCACACATTGACAACCGTTCTGTTAGATAGCTGCGTTTTGGATTTAGAAGCAGATATTTCCCTGTGCTTACTGCTGTTTCTTCCATATGCCGGTAATGGGCTGAAAACGCCTGTCTTGGGACTCTGCAGAGAAAGTCTCTGCAGACTGCTGAATCCACACACGGGTTTAACTCTGGAAGTTGAGTGCACACATTGACAACCGTTCTGTTAGATAGCTGTGTTTTGGATTTAGAAGCAGATATTTCCCTGTGCTTACAGCTGTTTCTTCCATATGCCGGTAATGGGCTGAAAACGCCTGTTTTGGGACTCTGCAGAGAAAGTCTCTGCAGACTGCTGAATCCACACACGGGTTTAACTCTGGAAGTTGAGTGCACACATTGACAACCGTTCTGTTAGATAGCTGCGTTTTGGATTTAGAAGCAGATATTTCCCTGTGCTTACTGCTGTTTCTTCCATATGCCGGTAATGGGCTGAAAACGCCTGTCTTGGGACTCTGCAGAGAAAGTCTCTGCAGACTGCTGAATCCACACACGGGTTTAACTCTGGAAGTTGAGTGCACACATTGACAACCGTTCTGTTAGATAGCTGCGTTTTGGATTTAGAAGCAGATATTTCCCTGTGCTTACTGCTGTTTCTTCCATATGCCGGTAATGGGCTGAAAACGCCTGTCTTGGGACTCTGCAGAGAAAGTCTCTGCAGACTGCTGAATCCACACACGGGTTTAACTCTGGAAGTTGAGTGCACACATTGACAACCGTTCTGTTAGATAACTGCGTTTTGGATTTAGAAGCAGATATTTCCCTGTGCTTACTGCTGTTTCTTCCATATGCCGGTAATGGGCTGAAAATGCCTGTTTTGGGACTCTGCAGAGAAAGTCTCTGCAGACTGCTGAATCCACACACGGGTTTAACTCTGGAAGTTGAGTGCACACATTGACAACCGTTCTGTTAGATAGCTGCGTTTTGGATTTAGAAGCAGATATTTCCCTGTGCTTACTGCTGTTTCTTCCATATGCCGGTAATGGGCTGAAAACGCCTGTTTTGGGACTCTGCAGAGAAAGTCTCTGCAGACTGCTGAATCCACACACGGGTTTAACTCTGGAAGTTGAGTGCACACATTGACAACCGTTCTGTTAGATAGCTGCGTTTTGGATTTAGAAGCAGATATTTCCCTGTGCTTACTGCTGTTTCTTCCATATGCCGGTAATGGGCTGAAAACGCCTGTTTTGGGACTCTGCAGAGAAAGTCTCTGCAGACTGCTGAATCCACACACGGGTTTAACTCTGGAAGTTGAGTGCACACATTGACAACCGTTCTGTTAGATAGCTGCGTTTTGGATTTAGAAGCAGATATTTCCCTGTGCTTACTGCTGTTTCTTCCGTATGCCGGTAATGGGCTGAAAACGCCTGTTTTGGGACTCTGCAGAGAAAGTCTCTGCAGACTGCTGAATCCACACACGGGTTTAACTCTGGAAGTTGAGTGCACACATTGACAACCGTTCTGTTAGATAGCTGCGTTTTGGATTTAGAAGCACATATTTCCCTGTGCTTACTGCTGTTTCTTCCATATGCCGGTAATGGGCTGAAAACGCCTGTTTTGGGACTCTGCAGAGAAAGTCTCTGCAGACTGCTGAATCCACACACGGGTTTAACTCTGGAAGTTGAGTGCACACATTGACAACCGTTCTGTTAGATAGCTGCGTTTTGGATTTAGAAGCAGATATTTCCCTGTGCTTACTGCTGTTTCTTCCATATGCCGGTAATGGGCTGAAAACGCCTGTTTTGGGACTCTGCAGAGAAAGTCTCTGCAGACTGCTGAATCCACACACGGGTTTAACTCTGGAAGTTGAGTGCACACATTGACAACCGTTCTGTTAGATAGCTGCGTTTTGGATTTAGAAGCAGATATTTCCCTGTGCTTACTGCTGTTTCTTCCATATGCCGGTAATGGGCTGAAAACGCCTGTCTTGGGACTCTGCAGAGAAAGTCTCTGCAGACTGCTGAATCCACACACGGGTTTAACTCTGGAAGTTGAGTGCACACGTTGACAACCGTTCTGTTAGATAGCTGCGTTTTGGATTTAGAAGCAGATATTTCCCTGTGCTTACTGCTGTTTCTTCCATATGCCGGTAATGGGCTGAAAACGCCTGTTTTGGGACTCTGCAGAGAAAGTCTCTGCAGACTGCTGAATCCACACACGGGTTTAACTCTGGAAGTTGAGTGCACACATTGACAACCGTTCTGTTAGATAGCTGCGTTTTGGATTTAGAAGCAGATATTTCCCTGTGCTTACTGCTGTTTCTTCCATATGCCGGTAATGGGCTGAAAACGCCTGTTTTGGGACTCTGCAGAGAAAGTCTCTGCAGACTGCTGAATCCACACACGGGTTTAACTCTGGAAGTTGAGTGCACACATTGACAACCGTTCTGTTAGATAGCTGCGTTTTCGATTTAGAAGCAGATATTTCCCTGTGCTTACTGCTGTTTCTTCCATATGCCGGTAATGGGCTGAAAACGCCTGTTTTGGGACTCTGCAGAGAAAGTCTCTGCAGACTGCTGAATCCACACACGGGTTTAACTCTGGAAGTTGAGTGCACACATTGACAACCGTTCTGTTAGATAGCTGCGTTTTGGATTTAGAAGCAGATATTTCCCTGTGCTTACTGCTGTTTCTTCCATATGCCGGTAATGGGCTGAAAACGCCTGTCTTGGGACTCTGCAGAGAAAGTCTCTGCAGACTGCTGAATCCACACACGGGTTTAACTCTGGAAGTTGAGTGCACACATTGACAACCGTTCTGTTAGATAGCTGCGTTTTGGATTTAGAAGCAGATATTTCCCTGTGCTTACTGCTGTTTCTTCCATATGCCGGTAATGGGCTGAAAACGCCTGTCTTGGGACTCTGCAGAGAAAGTCTCTGCAGACTGCTGAATCCACACACGGGTTTAACTCTGGAAGTTGAGTGCACACATTGACAACCGTTCTGTTAGATAGCTGCGTTTTGGATTTAGAAGCAGATATTTCCCTGTGCTTACTGCTGTTTCTTCCATATGCCGGTAATGGGCTGAAAACGCCTGTTTTGGGACTCTGCAGAGAAAGTCTCTGCAGACTGCTGAATCCACACACGGGTTTAACTCTGGAAGTTGAGTGCACACATTGACAACCGTTCTGTTAGATAGCTGCGTTTTGGATTTAGAAGCAGATATTTCCCTGTGCTTACTGCTGTTTCTTCCATATGCCGGTAATGGGCTGAAAACGCCTGTCTTGGGACTCTGCAGAGAAAGTCTCTGCAGACTGCTGAATCCACACACGGGTTTAACTCTGGAAGTTGAGTGCACACATTGACAACCGTTCTGTTAGATAGCTGTGTTTTGGATTTAGAAGCAGATATTTCCCTGTGCTTACAGCTGTTTCTTCCATATGCCGGTAATGGGCTGAAAACGCCTGTTTTGGGACTCTGCAGAGAAAGTCTCTGCAGACTGCTGAATCCACACACGGGTTTAACTCTGGAAGTTGAGTGCACACATTGACAACCGTTCTGTTAGATAGCTGCGTTTTGGATTTAGAAGCAGATATTTCCCTGTGCTTACTGCTGTTTCTTCCATATGCCGGTAATGGGCTGAAAACGCCTGTTTTGGGACTCTGCAGAGAAAGTCTCTGCAGACTGCTGAAGCCACACACGGGTTTAACTCTGGAAGTTGAGTGCACACATTGACAACCGTTCTGTTAGATAGCTGCGTTTTGGATTTAGAAGCAGATATTTCCCTGTGCTTACTGCTGTTTCTTCCATATGCCGGTAATGGGCTGAAAACGCCTGTTTTGGGACTCTGCAGAGAAAGTCTCTGCAGACTGCTGAAGCCACACACGGGTTTAACTCTGGAAGTTGAGTGCACACATTGACAACCGTTCTGTTAGATAGCTGTGTTTTGGATTTAGAAGCAGATATTTCCCTGTGCTTACTGCTGTTTCTTCCATATGCCGGTAATGGGCTGAAAACGCCTGTTTTGGGACTCTGCAGAGAAAGTCTCTGCAGACTGCTGAATCCACACACGGGTTTAACTCTGGAAGTTGAGTGCACACATTGACAACCGTTCTGTTAGATAGCTGCGTTTTGGATTTAGAAGCAGATATTTCCCTGTGCTTACTGCTGTTTCTTCCATATGCCGGTAATGGGCTGAAAACGCCTGTCTTGGGACTCTGCAGAGAAAGTCTCTGCAGACTGCTGAATCCACACACGGGTTTAACTCTGGAAGTTGAGTGCACACATTGACAACCGTTCTGTTAGATAGCTGCGTTTTGGATTTAGAAGCAGATATTTCCCTGTGCTTACTGCTGTTTCTTCCATATGCCGGTAATGGGCTGAAAACGCCTGTCTTGGGACTCTGCAGAGAAAGTCTCTGCAGACTGCTGAATCCACACACCGGGTTTAACTCTGGAAGTTGAGTGCACACATTGACAACCGTTCTGTTAGATAGCTGCGTTTTGGATTTAGAAGCAGATATTTCCCTGTGCTTACTGCTGTTTCTTCCATATGCCGGTAATGGGCTGAAAACGCCTGTTTTGGGACTCTGCAGAGAAAGTCTCTGCAGACTGCTGAATCCACACACGGGTTTAACTCTGGAAGTTGAGTGCACACATTGACAACCGTTCTGTTAGATAGCTGCGTTTTGGATTTAGAAGCAGATATTTCCCTGTGCTTACTGCTGTTTCTTCCATATGCCGGTAATGGGCTGAAAACGCCTGTCTTGGGACTCTGCAGAGAAAGTCTCTGCAGACTGCTGAATCCACACACGGGTTTAACTCTGGAAGTTGAGTGCACACATTGACAACCGTTCTGTTAGATAGCTGTGTTTTGGATTTAGAAGCAGATATTTCCCTGTGCTTACAGCTGTTTCTTCCATATGCCGGTAATGGGCTGAAAACGCCTGTTTTGGGACTCTGCAGAGAAAGTCTCTGCAGACTGCTGAATCCACACACGGGTTTAACTCTGGAAGTTGAGTGCACACATTGACAACCGTTCTGTTAGATAGCTGCGTTTTGGATTTAGAAGCAGATATTTCCCTGTGCTTACTGCTGTTTCTTCCATATGCCGGTAATGGGCTGAAAACGCCTGTTTTGGGACTCTGCAGAGAAAGTCTCTGCAGACTGCTGAAGCCACACACGGGTTTAACTCTGGAAGTTGAGTGCACACATTACAACCGTTCTGTTAGATAGCTGCGTTTTGGATTTAGAAGCAGATATTTCCCTGTGCTTACTGCTGTTTCTTCCATATGCCGGTAATGGGCTGAAAACGCCTGTTTTGGGACTCTGCAGAGAAAGTCTCTGCAGACTGCTGAAGCCACACACGGGTTTAACTCTGGAAGTTGAGTGCACACATTGACAACCGTTCTGTTAGATAGCTGTGTTTTGGATTTAGAAGCAGATATTTCCCTGTGCTTACTGCTGTTTCTTCCATATGCCGGTAATGGGCTGAAAACGCCTGTTTTGGGACTCTGCAGAGAAAGTCTCTGCAGACTGCTGAATCCACACACGGGTTTAACTCTGGAAGTTGAGTGCACACATTGACAACCGTTCTGTTAGATAGCTGCGTTTTGGATTTAGAAGCAGATATTTCCCTGTGCTTACTGCTGTTTCTTCCATATGCCGGTAATGGGCTGAAAACGCCTGTTTTGGGACTCTGCAGAGAAAGTCTCTGCAGACTGCTGAATCCACACACGGGTTTAACTCTGGAAGTTGAGTGCACACGTTGACAACCGTTCTGTTAGATAGCTGCGTTTTGGATTTAGAAGCAGATATTTCCCTGTGCTTACTGCTGTTTCTTCCATATGCCGGTAATGGGCTGAAAACGCCTGTTTTGGGACTCTGCAGAGAAAGTCTCTGCAGACTGCTGAATCCACACTCGGGTTTAACTCTGGAAGTTGAGTGCACACATTGACAACCGTTCTGTTAGATAGCTGCGTTTTGGATTTAGAAGCAGATATTTCCCTGTGCTTACTGCTGTTTCTTCCATATGCCGGTAATGGGCTGAAAACGCCTGTTTTGGGACTCTGCAGAGAAAGTCTCTGCAGACTGCTGAATCCACACACGGGTTTAACTCTGGAAGTTGAGTGCACACATTGACAACCGTTCTGTTAGATAGCTGCGTTTTGGATTTAGAAGCAGATATTTCCCTGTGCTTACTGCTGTTTCTTCCATATGCCGGTAATGGGCTGAAAACGCCTGTTTTGGGACTCTGCAGAGAAAGTCTCTGCAGACTGCTGAATCCACACACGGGTTTAACTCTGGAAGTTGAGTGCACACATTGACAACCGTTCTGTTAGATAGCTGCGTTTTGGATTTAGAAGCAGATATTTCCCTGTGCTTACTGCTGTTTCTTCCATATGCCGGTAATGGGCTGAAAACGCCTGTTTTGGGACTCTGCAGAGAAAGTCTCTGCAGACTGCTGAAGCCACACACGGGTTTAACTCTGGAAGTTGAGTGCACACATTGACAACCGTTCTGTTAGATAGCTGTGTTTTGGATTTAGAAGCAGATATTTCCCTGTGCTTACTGCTGTTTCTTCCATATGCCGGTAATGGGCTGAAAACGCCTGTTTTGGGACTCTGCAGAGAAAGTCTCTGCAGACTGCTGAATCCACACACGGGTTTAACTCTGGAAGTTGAGTGCACACATTGACAACCGTTCTGTTAGATAGCTGCGTTTTGGATTTAGAAGCAGATATTTCCCTGTGCTTACTGCTGTTTCTTCCATATGCCGGTAATGGGCTGAAAACGCCTGTTTTGGGACTCTGCAGAGAAAGTCTCTGCAGACTGCTGAATCCACACACGGGTTTAACTCTGGAAGTTGAGTGCACACGTTGACAACCGTTCTGTTAGATAGCTGCGTTTTGGATTTAGAAGCAGATATTTCCCTGTGCTTACTGCTGTTTCTTCCATATGCCGGTAATGGGCTGAAAACGCCTGTTTTGGGACTCTGCAGAGAAAGTCTCTGCAGACTGCTGAATCCACACTCGGGTTTAACTCTGGAAGTTGAGTGCACACATTGACAACCGTTCTGTTAGATAGCTGCGTTTTGGATTTAGAAGCAGATATTTCCCTGTGCTTACTGCTGTTTCTTCCATATGCCGGTAATGGGCTGAAAACGCCTGTTTTGGGACTCTGCAGAGAAAGTCTCTGCAGACTGCTGAATCCACACACGGGTTTAACTCTGGAAGTTGAGTGCACACATTGACAACCGTTCTGTTAGATAGCTGCGTTTTGGATTTAGAAGCAGATATTTCCCTGTGCTTACTGCTGTTTCTTCCATATGCCGGTAATGGGCTGAAAACGCCTGTTTTGGGACTCTGCAGAGAAAGTCTCTGCAGACTGCTGAATCCACACACGGGTTTAACTCTGGAAGTTGAGTGCACACATTGACAACCGTTCTGTTAGATAGCTGCGTTTTGGATTTAGAAGCAGATATTTCCCTGTGCTTACTGCTGTTTCTTCCATATGCCGGTAATGGGCTGAAAACGCCTGTCTTGGGACTCTGCAGAGAAAGTCTCTGCAGACTGCTGAATCCACACACGGGTTTAACTCTGGAAGTTGAGTGCACACATTGACAACCGTTCTGTTAGATAGCTGCGTTTTGGATTTAGAAGCAGATATTTCCCTGTGCTTACTGCTGTTTCTTCCATATGCGGGTAATGGGCTGAAAACGCCTGTCTTGGGACTCTGCAGAGAAAGTCTCTGCAGACTGCTGAATCCACACACGGGTTTAACTCTGGAAGTTGAGTGCACACATTGACAACCGTTCTGTTAGATAGCTGCGTTTTGGATTTAGAAGCAGATATTTCCCTGTGCTACTGCTGTTTCTTCCATATGCCGGTAATGGGCTGAAAACGCCTGTCTTGGGACTCTGCAGAGAAAGTCTCTGCAGACTGCTGAATCCACACACGGGTTTAACTCTGGAAGTGGAGTGCACACATTGACAACCGTTCTGTTAGATAGCTGCGTTTTGGATTTAGAAGCAGATATTTCCCTGTGCTTACTGCTGTTTCTTCCATATGCCGGTAATGGGCTGAAAACGCCTGTCTTGGGACTCTGCAGAGAAAGTCTCTGCAGACTGCTGAATCCACACACGGGTTTAACTCTGGAAGTTGAGTGCACACATTGACAACCGTTCTGTTAGATAGCTGCGTTTTGGATTTAGAAGCAGATATTTCCCTGTGCTTACTGCTGTTTCTTCCATATGCCGGTAATGGGCTGAAAACGCCTGTCTTGGGACTCTGCAGAGAAAGTCTCTGCAGACTGCTGAATCCACACACGGGTTTTAACTCTGGAAGTTGAGTGCACACATTGACAACCGTTCTGTTAGATAGCTGCGTTTTGGATTTAGAAGCAGATATTTCCCTGTGCTTACTGCTGTTTCTTCCATATGCCGGTAATGGGCTGAAAACGCCTGTTTTGGGACTCTGCAGAGAAAGTCTCTGCAGACTGCTGAATCCACACACGGGTTTAACTCTGGAAGTTGAGTGCACACATTGACAACCGTTCTGTTAGATAGCTGCGTTTTGGATTTAGAAGCAGATATTTCCCTGTGCTTACTGCTGTTTCTTCCATATGCCGGTAATGGGCTGAAAACGCCTGTCTTGGGACTCTGCAGAGAAAGACTCTGCAGACTGCTGAATCCACACACGGGTTTAACTCTGGAAGTTGAGTGCACACATTGACAACCGTTCTGTTAGATAGCTGCGTTTTGGATTTAGAAGCAGATATTTCCCTGTGCTTACTGCTGTTTCTTCCATATGCCGGTAATGGGCTGAAAACGCCTGTCTTGGGACTCTGCAGAGAAAGTCTCTGCAGACTGCTGAATCCACACACGGGTTTAACTCTGGAAGTTGAGTGCACACATTGACAACCGTTCTGTTAGATAGCTGCGTTTTGGATTTAGAAGCAGATATTTCCCTGTGCTTACTGCTGTTTCTTCCATATGCCGGTAATGGGCTGAAAACGCCTGTCTTGGGACTCTGCAGAGAAAGTCTCTGCAGACTGCTGAATCCACACACGGGTTTAACTCTGGAAGTTGAGTGCACACATTTACAACCGTTCTGTTAGATAGCTGCGTTTTGGATTTAGAAGCAGATATTTCCCTGTGCTTACTGCTGTTTCTTCCATATGCCGGTAATGGGCTGAAAACGCCTGTTTTGGGACTCTGCAGAGAAAGTCTCTGCAGACTGCTGAATCCACACACGGGTTTAACTCTGGAAGTTGAGTGCACACATTGACAACCGTTCTGTTAGATAGCTGCGTTTTGGATTTAGAAGCAGATATTTCCCTGTGCTTACTGCTGTTTCTTCCATATGCCGGTAATGGGCTGAAAACGCCTGTTTTGGGACTCTGCAGAGAAAGTCTCTGCAGACTGCTGAATCCACACACGGGTTTAACTCTGGAAGTTGAGTGCACACATTGACAACCGTTCTGTTAGATAGCTGCGTTTTGGATTTAGAAGCAGATATTTCCCTGTGCTTACTGCTGTTTCTTCCATATGCCGGTAATGGGCTGAAAACGCCTGTTTTGGGACTCTGCAGAGAAAGTCTCTGCAGACTGCTGAATCCACACACGGGTTTAACTCTGGAAGTTGAGTGCACACATTGACAACCGTTCTGTTAGATAGCTGCGTTTTGGATTTAGAAGCAGATATTTCCCTGTGCTTACTGCTGTTTCTTCCATATGCCGGTAATGGGCTGAAAACGCCTGTTTTGGGACTCTGCAGAGAAAGTCTCTGCAGACTGCTGAATCCACACACGGGTTTAACTCTGGAAGTTGAGTGCACACATTGACAACCGTTCTGTTAGATAGCTGCGTTTTGGATTTAGAAGCAGATATTTCCCTGTGCTTACTGCTGTTTCTTCCATATGCCGGTAATGGGCTGAAAACGCCTGTTTTGGGACTCTGCAGAGAAAGTCTCTGCAGACTGCTGAATCCACACACGGGTTTAACTCTGGAAGTTGAGTGCACACATTGACAACCGTTCTGTTAGATAGCTGCGTTTTGGATTTAGAAGCAGATATTTCCCTGTGCTTACTGCTGTTTCTTCCATATGCCGGTAATGGGCTGAAAACGCCTGTTTTGGGACTCTGCAGAGAAAGTCTCTGCAGACTGCTGAATCCACACACGGGTTTAACTCTGGAAGTTGAGTGCACACATTGACAACCGTTCTGTTAGATAGCTGCGTTTTGGATTTAGAAGCAGATATTTCCCTGTGCTTACTGCTGTTTCTTCCATATGCCGGTAATGGGCTGAAAACGCCTGTCTTGGGACTCTGCAGAGAAAGTCTCTGCAGACTGCTGAATCCACACACGGGTTTAACTCTGGAAGTTGAGTGCACACATTGACAACCGTTCTGTTAGATAGCTGCGTTTTGGATTTAGAAGCAGATATTTCCCTGTGCTTACAGCTGTTTCTTCCATATGCCGGTAATGGGCTGAAAACGCCTGTTTTGGGACTCTGCAGAGAAAGTCTCTGCAGACTGCTGAATCCACACACGGGTTTAACTCTGGAAGTTGAGTGCACACATTGACAACCGTTCTGTTAGATAGCTGCGTTTTGGATTTAGAAGCAGATATTTCCCTGTGCTTACTGCTGTTTCTTCCATATGCCGGTAATGGGCTGAAAACGCCTGTCTTGGGACTCTGCAGAGAAAGTCTCTGCAGACTGCTGAATCCACACACGGGTTTAACTCTGGAAGTTGAGTGCACACATTGACAACCGTTCTGTTAGATAGCTGCGTTTTGGATTTAGAAGCAGATATTTCCCTGTGCTTACTGCTGTTTCTTCCATATGCCGGTAATGGGCTGAAAACGCCTGTTTTGGGACTCTGCAGAGAAAGTCTCTGCAGACTGCTGAATCCACACACGGGTTTAACTCTGGAAGTTGAGTGCACACATTGACAACCGTTCTGTTAGATAGCTGCGTTTTGGATTTAGAAGCAGATATTTCCCTGTGCTTACTGCTGTTTCTTCCATATGCCGGTAATGGGCTGAAAACGCCTGTTTTGGGACTCTGCAGAGAAAGTCTCTGCAGACTGCTGAATCCACACACGGGTTTAACTCTGGAAGTTGAGTGCACACATTGACAACCGTTCTGTTAGATAGCTGCGTTTTGGATTTAGAAGCAGATATTTCCCTGTGCTTACTGCTGTTTCTTCCATATGCCGGTAATGGGCTGAAAACGCCTGTTTTGGGACTCTGCAGAGAAAGTCTCTGCAGACTGCTGAATCCACACACGGGTTTAACTCTGGAAGTTGAGTGCACACATTGACAACCGTTCTGTTAGATAGCTGCGTTTTGGATTTAGAAGCAGATATTTCCCTGTGCTTACTGCTGTTTCTTCCATATGCCGGTAATGGGCTGAAAACGCCTGTTTTGGGACTCTGCAGAGAAAGTCTCTGCAGACTGCTGAATCCACACACGGGTTTAACTCTGGAAGTTGAGTGCACATATTGACAACCGTTCTGTTAGATAGCTGCGTTTTGGATTTAGAAGCAGATATTTCCCTGTGCTTACTGCTGTTTCTTCCGTATGCCGGTAATGGGCTGAAAACGCCTGTCTTGGGACTCTGCAGAGAAAGTCTCTGCAGACTGCTGAATCCACACACGGGTTTAACTCTGGAAGTTGAGTGCACACATTGACAACCGTTCTGTTAGATAGCTGCGTTTTGGATTTAGAAGCAGATATTTCCCTGTGCTTACTGCTGTTTCTTCCATATGCCGGTAATGGGCTGAAAACGCCTGTTTTGGGACTCTGCAGAGAAAGTCTCTGCAGACTGCTGAATCCACACACGGGTTTAACTCTGGAAGTTGAGTGCACACATTGACAACCGTTCTGTTAGATAGCTCCGTTTTGGATTTAGAAGCAGATATTTCCCTGTGCTTACTGCTGTTTCTTCTATATGCCGGTAATGGGCTGAAAACGCCTGTTTTGGGACTCTGCAGAGAAAGTCTCTGCAGACTGCTGAATCCACACACGGGTTTAACTCTGGAAGTTGAGTG
This sequence comes from Aotus nancymaae, assembly GCF_030222135.1. Taxonomy (NCBI): domain Eukaryota; kingdom Metazoa; phylum Chordata; class Mammalia; order Primates; family Aotidae; genus Aotus; species Aotus nancymaae. Next base: position 24,148 of record NW_026989116.1, read on the forward strand.
CACACATTGACAACCGTTCTGTTAGATAGCTGCGTTTTGGATTTAGAAGCAGATATTTCCCTGTGCTTACTGCTGTTTCTTCCATATGCCGGTAATGGGCTGAAAACGCCTGTCTTGGTACTCTGCAGAGAAAGTCTCTGCAGACTGCTGAATCCACACACGGGTTTAACTCTGGAAGTTGAGTGCACACATTGACAACCGTTCTGTTAGATAGCTGCGTTTTGGATTTAGAAGCAGATATTTCCCTGTGCTTACTGCTGTTTCTTCCATATGCCGGTAATGGGCTGAAAACGCCTGTTTTGGGACTCTGCAGAGAAAGTCTCTGCAGACTGCTGAATCCACACACGGGTTTAACTGTGGAAGTTGAGTGCACACATTGACAACCGTTCTGTTAGATAGCTGCGTTTTGGATTTAGAAGCAGATATTTCCCTGTGCTTACTGCTGTTTCTTCCATATGCCGGTAATGGGCTGAAAACGCCTGTTTTGGGACCCTGCAGAGAAAGTCTCTGCAGACTGCTGAATCCACACACGGGTTTAACTCTGGAAGTTGAGTGCACACATTGACAACCGTTCTGTTAGATAGCTGCGTTTTGGATTTAGAAGCAGATATTTCCCTGTGCTTACTGCTGTTTCTTCCATATGCCGGTAATGGGCTGAAAACGCCTGTTTTGGGACTCTGCAGAGAAAGTCTCTGCAGACTGCTGAATCCACACACGGGTTTAACTCTGGAAGTTGAGTGCACACATTGACAACCGTTCTGTTAGATAGCTGCGTTTTGGATTTAGAAGCAGATATTTCCCTGTGCTTACTGCTGTTTCTTCCATATGCCGGTAATGGGCTGAAAACGCCTGTCTTGGGACTCTGCAGAGAAAGTCTCTGCAGACTGCTGAATCCACACACGGGTTTAACTCTGGAAGTTGAGTGCACACATTGACAACCGTTCTGTTAGATAGCTGCGTTTTGGATTTAGAAGCAGATATTTCCCTGTGCTTACTGCTGTTTCTTCCATATGCCGGTAATGGGCTGAAAACGCCTGTCTTGGGACTCTGCAGAGAAAGTCTCTGCAGACTGCTGAATCCACACACGGGTTTAACTCTGGAAGTTGAGTGCACACATTGACAACCGTTCTGTTAGATAGCTGCGTTTTGGATTTAGAAGCAGATATTTCCCTGTGCTTACTGCTGTTTCTTCCATATGCCGGTAATGGGCTGAAAACGCCTGTCTTGGGACTCTGCAGAGAAAGTCTCTGCAGACTGCTGAATCCACACACGGGTTTAACTCTGGAAGTTGAGTGCACACATTGACAACCGTTCTGTTAGATAGCTGCGTTTTGGATTTAGAAGCAGATATTTCCCTGTGCTTACTGCTGTTTCTTCCATATGCCGGTAATGGGCTGAAAACGCCTGTTTTGGGACTCTGCAGAGAAAGTCTCTGCAGACTGCTGAATCCACACACGGGTTTAACTCTGGAAGTTGAGTGCACACGTTGACAACCGTTCTGTTAGATAGCTGCGTTTTGGATTTAGAAGCAGATATTTCCCTGTGCTTACTGCTGTTTCTTCCATATGCCGGTAATGGGCTGAAAACGCCTGTTTTGGGACTCTGCAGAGAAAGTCTCTGCAGACTGCTGAATCCACACACGGGTTTAACTCTGGAAGTTGAGTGCACACATTGACAACCGTTCTGTTAGATAGCTGCGTTTTGGATTTAGAAGCAGATATTTCCCTGTGCTTACTGCTGTTTCTTCCATATGCCGGTAATGGGCTGAAAACGCCTGTTTTGGGACTCTGCAGAGAAAGTCTCTGCAGACTGCTGAATCCACACACGGGTTTAACTCTGGAAGTTGAGTGCACACATTGACAACCGTTCTGTTAGATAGCTGCGTTTTGGATTTAGAAGCAGATATTTCCCTGTGCTTACTGCTGTTTCTTCCATATGCCGGTAATGGGCTGAAAACGCCTGTTTTGGGACTCTGCAGAGAAAGTCTCTGCAGACTGCTGAATCCACACACGGGTTTAACTCTGGAAGTTGAGTGCACACATTGACAACCGTTCTGTTAGATAGCTGCGTTTTGGATTTAGAAGCAGATATTTCCCTGTGCTTACTGCTGTTTCTTCCATATGCCGGTAATGGGCTGAAAACGCCTGTCTTGGGACTCTGCAGAGAAAGTCTCTGCAGACTGCTGAATCCACACACGGGTTTAACTCTGGAAGTTGAGTGCACACATTGACAACCGTTCTGTTAGATAGCTGTGTTTTGGATTTAGAAGCAGATATTTCCCTGTGCTTACAGCTGTTTCTTCCATATGCCGGTAATGGGCTGAAAACGCCTGTTTTGGGACTCTGCAGAGAAAGTCTCTGCAGACTGCTGAATCCACACACGGGTTTAACTCTGGAAGTTGAGTTCACACATTGACAACCGTTCTGTTAGATAGCTGCGTTTTGGATTTAGAAGCAGATATTTCCCTGTGCTTACTGCTGTTTCTTCCATATGCCGGTAATGGGCTGAAAACGCCTGTCTTGGGACTCTGCAGAGAAAGTCTCTGCAGACTGCTGAATCCACACACGGGTTTAACTCTGGAAGTTGAGTGCACACATTGACAACCGTTCTGTTAGATAGCTGCGTTTTGGATTTAGAAGCAGATATTTCCCTGTGCTTACTGCTGTTTCTTCCATATGCCGGTAATGGGCTGAAAACGCCTGTCTTGGGACTCTGCAGAGAAAGTCTCTGCAGACTGCTGAATCCACACACGGGTTTAACTCTGGAAGTTGAGTGCACACATTGACAACCGTTCTGTTAGATAACTGCGTTTTGGATTTAGAAGCAGATATTTCCCTGTGCTTACTGCTGTTTCTTCCATATGCCGGTAATGGGCTGAAAATGCCTGTTTTGGGACTCTGCAGAGAAAGTCTCTGCAGACTGCTGAATCCACACACGGGTTTAACTCTGGAAGTTGAGTGCACACATTGACAACCGTTCTGTTAGATAGCTGCGTTTTGGATTTAGAAGCAGATATTTCCCTGTGCTTACTGCTGTTTCTTCCGTATGCCGGTAATGGGCTGAAAACGCCTGTTTTGGGACTCTGCAGAGAAAGTCTCTGCAGACTGCTGAATCCACACACGGGTTTAACTCTGGAAGTTGAGTGCACACATTGACAACCGTTCTGTTAGATAGCTGCGTTTTGGATTTAGAAGCAGATATTTCCCTGTGCTTACTGCTGTTTCTTCCATATGCCGGTAATGGGCTGAAAACGCCTGTTTTGGGACTCTGCAGAGAAAGTCTCTGCAGACTGCTGAATCCACACACGGGTTTAACTCTGGAAGTTGAGTGCACACATTGACAACCGTTCTGTTAGATAGCTGCGTTTTGGATTTAGAAGCAGATATTTCCCTGTGCTTACTGCTGTTTCTTCCGTATGCCGGTAATGGGCTGAAAACGCCTGTTTTGGGACTCTGCAGAGAAAGTCTCTGCAGACTGCTGAATCCACACACGGGTTTAACTCTGGAAGTTGAGTGCACACATTGACAACCGTTCTGTTAGATAGCTGCGTTTTGGATTTAGAAGCACATATTTCCCTGTGCTTACTGCTGTTTCTTCCATATGCCGGTAATGGGCTGAAAACGCCTGTTTTGGGACTCTGCAGAGAAAGTCTCTGCAGACTGCTGAATCCACACACGGGTTTAACTCTGGAAGTTGAGTGCACACATTGACAACCGTTCTGTTAGATAGCTGCGTTTTGGATTTAGAAGCAGATATTTCCCTGTGCTTACTGCTGTTTCTTCCATATGCCGGTAATGGGCTGAAAACGCCTGTTTTGGGACTCTGCAGAGAAAGTCTCTGCAGACTGCTGAATCCACACACGGGTTTAACTCTGGAAGTTGAGTGCACACATTGACAACCGTTCTGTTAGATAGCTGCGTTTTGGATTTAGAAGCAGATATTTCCCTGTGCTTACTGCTGTTTCTTCCATATGCCGGTAATGGGCTGAAAACGCCTGTCTTGGGACTCTGCAGAGAAAGTCTCTGCAGACTGCTGAATCCACACACGGGTTTAACTCTGGAAGTTGAGTGCACACGTTGACAACCGTTCTGTTAGATAGCTGCGTTTTGGATTTAGAAGCAGATATTTCCCTGTGCTTACTGCTGTTTCTTCCATATGCCGGTAATGGGCTGAAAACGCCTGTTTTGGGACTCTGCAGAGAAAGTCTCTGCAGACTGCTGAATCCACACACGGGTTTAACTCTGGAAGTTGAGTGCACACATTGACAACCGTTCTGTTAGATAGCTGCGTTTTGGATTTAGAAGCAGATATTTCCCTGTGCTTACTGCTGTTTCTTCCATATGCCGGTAATGGGCTGAAAACGCCTGTTTTGGGACTCTGCAGAGAAAGTCTCTGCAGACTGCTGAATCCACACACGGGTTTAACTCTGGAAGTTGAGTGCACACATTGACAACCGTTCTGTTAGATAGCTGCGTTTTCGATTTAGAAGCAGATATTTCCCTGTGCTTACTGCTGTTTCTTCCATATGCCGGTAATGGGCTGAAAACGCCTGTTTTGGGACTCTGCAGAGAAAGTCTCTGCAGACTGCTGAATCCACACACGGGTTTAACTCTGGAAGTTGAGTGCACACATTGACAACCGTTCTGTTAGATAGCTGCGTTTTGGATTTAGAAGCAGATATTTCCCTGTGCTTACTGCTGTTTCTTCCATATGCCGGTAATGGGCTGAAAACGCCTGTCTTGGGACTCTGCAGAGAAAGTCTCTGCAGACTGCTGAATCCACACACGGGTTTAACTCTGGAAGTTGAGTGCACACATTGACAACCGTTCTGTTAGATAGCTGCGTTTTGGATTTAGAAGCAGATATTTCCCTGTGCTTACTGCTGTTTCTTCCATATGCCGGTAATGGGCTGAAAACGCCTGTTTTGGGACTCTGCAGAGAAAGTCTCTGCAGACTGCTGAATCCACACACGGGTTTAACTCTGGAAGTTGAGTGCACACATTGACAACCGTTCTGTTAGATAGCTGCGTTTTGGATTTAGAAGCAGATATTTCCCTGTGCTTACTGCTGTTTCTTCCATATGCCGGTAATGGGCTGAAAACGCCTGTCTTGGGACTCTGCAGAGAAAGTCTCTGCAGACTGCTGAATCCACACACGGGTTTAACTCTGGAAGTTGAGTGCACACATTGACAACCGTTCTGTTAGATAGCTGCGTTTTGGATTTAGAAGCAGATATTTCCCTGTGCTTACTGCTGTTTCTTCCATATGCCGGTAATGGGCTGAAAACGCCTGTTTTGGGACTCTGCAGAGAAAGTCTCTGCAGACTGCTGAATCCACACACGGGTTTAACTCTGGAAGTTGAGTGCACACATTGACAACCGTTCTGTTAGATAGCTGCGTTTTGGATTTAGAAGCAGATATTTCCCTGTGCTTACTGCTGTTTCTTCCATATGCCGGTAATGGGCTGAAAACGCCTGTCTTGGGACTCTGCAGAGAAAGTCTCTGCAGACTGCTGAATCCACACACGGGTTTAACTCTGGAAGTTGAGTGCACACATTGACAACCGTTCTGTTAGATAGCTGTGTTTTGGATTTAGAAGCAGATATTTCCCTGTGCTTACAGCTGTTTCTTCCATATGCCGGTAATGGGCTGAAAACGCCTGTTTTGGGACTCTGCAGAGAAAGTCTCTGCAGACTGCTGAATCCACACACGGGTTTAACTCTGGAAGTTGAGTGCACACATTGACAACCGTTCTGTTAGATAGCTGCGTTTTGGATTTAGAAGCAGATATTTCCCTGTGCTTACTGCTGTTTCTTCCATATGCCGGTAATGGGCTGAAAACGCCTGTTTTGGGACTCTGCAGAGAAAGTCTCTGCAGACTGCTGAAGCCACACACGGGTTTAACTCTGGAAGTTGAGTGCACACATTGACAACCGTTCTGTTAGATAGCTGTGTTTTGGATTTAGAAGCAGATATTTCCCTGTGCTTACTGCTGTTTCTTCCATATGCCGGTAATGGGCTGAAAACGCCTGTTTTGGGACTCTGCAGAGAAAGTCTCTGCAGACTGCTGAATCCACACACGGGTTTAACTCTGGAAGTTGAGTGCACACATTGACAACCGTTCTGTTAGATAGCTGCGTTTTGGATTTAGAAGCAGATATTTCCCTGTGCTTACTGCTGTTTCTTCCATATGCCGGTAATGGGCTGAAAACGCCTGTTTTGGGACTCTGCAGAGAAAGTCTCTGCAGACTGCTGAATCCACACACGGGTTTAACTCTGGAAGTTGAGTGCACACGTTGACAACCGTTCTGTTAGATAGCTGCGTTTTGGATTTAGAAGCAGATATTTCCCTGTGCTTACTGCTGTTTCTTCCATATGCCGGTAATGGGCTGAAAACGCCTGTTTTGGGACTCTGCAGAGAAAGTCTCTGCAGACTGCTGAATCCACACTCGGGTTTAACTCTGGAAGTTGAGTGCACACATTGACAACCGTTCTGTTAGATAGCTGCGTTTTGGATTTAGAAGCAGATATTTCCCTGTGCTTACTGCTGTTTCTTCCATATGCCGGTAATGGGCTGAAAACGCCTGTTTTGGGACTCTGCAGAGAAAGTCTCTGCAGACTGCTGAATCCACACACGGGTTTAACTCTGGAAGTTGAGTGCACACATTGACAACCGTTCTGTTAGATAGCTGCGTTTTGGATTTAGAAGCAGATATTTCCCTGTGCTTACTGCTGTTTCTTCCATATGCCGGTAATGGGCTGAAAACGCCTGTTTTGGGACTCTGCAGAGAAAGTCTCTGCAGACTGCTGAATCCACACACGGGTTTAACTCTGGAAGTTGAGTGCACACATTGACAACCGTTCTGTTAGATAGCTGCGTTTTGGATTTAGAAGCAGATATTTCCCTGTGCTTACTGCTGTTTCTTCCATATGCCGGTAATGGGCTGAAAACGCCTGTCTTGGGACTCTGCAGAGAAAGTCTCTGCAGACTGCTGAATCCACACACGGGTTTAACTCTGGAAGTTGAGTGCACACATTGACAACCGTTCTGTTAGATAGCTGCGTTTTGGATTTAGAAGCAGATATTTCCCTGTGCTTACTGCTGTTTCTTCCATATGCGGGTAATGGGCTGAAAACGCCTGTCTTGGGACTCTGCAGAGAAAGTCTCTGCAGACTGCTGAATCCACACACGGGTTTAACTCTGGAAGTTGAGTGCACACATTGACAACCGTTCTGTTAGATAGCTGCGTTTTGGATTTAGAAGCAGATATTTCCCTGTGCTTACTGCTGTTTCTTCCATATGCCGGTAATGGGCTGAAAACGCCTGTCTTGGGACTCTGCAGAGAAAGTCTCTGCAGACTGCTGAATCCACACACGGGTTTAACTCTGGAAGTGGAGTGCACACATTGACAACCGTTCTGTTAGATAGCTGCGTTTTGGATTTAGAAGCAGATATTTCCCTGTGCTTACTGCTGTTTCTTCCATATGCCGGTAATGGGCTGAAAACGCCTGTCTTGGGACTCTGCAGAGAAAGTCTCTGCAGACTGCTGAATCCACACACGGGTTTAACTCTGGAAGTTGAGTGCACACATTGACAACCGTTCTGTTAGATAGCTGCGTTTTGGATTTAGAAGCAGATATTTCCCTGTGCTTACTGCTGTTTCTTCCATATGCCGGTAATGGGCTGAAAACGCCTGTCTTGGGACTCTGCAGAGAAAGTCTCTGCAGACTGCTGAATCCACACACGGGTTTAACTCTGGAAGTTGAGTGCACACATTGACAACCGTTCTGTTAGATAGCTTCGTTTTGGATTTAGAAGCAGATATTTCCCTGTGCTTACTGCTGTTTCTTCCATATGCCGGTAATGGGCTGAAAACGCCTGTTTTGGGACTCTGCAGAGAAAGTCTCTGCAGACTGCTGAATCCACACACGGGTTTAACTCTGGAAGTTGAGTGCACACATTGACAACCGTTCTGTTAGATAGCTGCGTTTTGGATTTAGAAGCAGATATTTCCCTGTGCTTACTGCTGTTTCTTCCATATGCCGGTAATGGGCTGAAAACGCCTGTCTTGGGACTCTGCAGAGAAAGACTCTGCAGACTGCTGAATCCACACACGGGTTTAACTCTGGAAGTTGAGTGCACACATTGACAACCGTTCTGTTAGATAGCTGCGTTTTGGATTTAGAAGCAGATATTTCCCTGTGCTTACTGCTGTTTCTTCCATATGCCGGTAATGGGCTGAAAACGCCTGTCTTGGGACTCTGCAGAGAAAGTCTCTGCAGACTGCTGAATCCACACACGGGTTTAACTCTGGAAGTTGAGTGCACACATTGACAACCGTTCTGTTAGATAGCTGCGTTTTGGATTTAGAAGCAGATATTTCCCTGTGCTTACTGCTGTTTCTTCCATATGCCGGTAATGGGCTGAAAACGCCTGTCTTGGGACTCTGCAGAGAAAGTGTTTGCAGACTGCTGAATCCACACACGGGTTTAACTCTGGAAGTTGAGTGCACACATTGACAACCGTTCTGTTAGATAGCTGCGTTTTGGATTTAGAAGCAGATATTTCCCTGTGCTTACTGCTGTTTCTTCCATATGCCGGTAATGGGCTGAAAACGCCTGTTTTGGGACTCTGCAGAGAAAGTCTCTGCAGACTGCTGAATCCACACACGGGTTTAACTCTGGAAGTTGAGTGCACACATTGACAACCGTTCTGTTAGATAGCTGCGTTTTGGATTTAGAAGCAGATATTTCCCTGTGCTTACTGCTGTTTCTTCCATATGCCGGTAATGGGCTGAAAACGCCTGTTTTGGGACTCTGCAGAGAAAGTCTCTGCAGACTGCTGAATCCACACACGGGTTTAACTCTGGAAGTTGAGTGCACACATTGACAACCGTTCTGTTAGATAGCTGCGTTTTGGATTTAGAAGCAGATATTTCCCTGTGCTTACTGCTGTTTCTTCCATATGCCGGTAATGGGCTGAAAACGCCTGTTTTGGGACTCTGCAGAGAAAGTCTCTGCAGACTGCTGAATCCACACACGGGTTTAACTCTGGAAGTTGAGTGCACACATTGACAACCGTTCTGTTAGATAGCTGCGTTTTGGATTTAGAAGCAGATATTTCCCTGTGCTTACTGCTGTTTCTTCCATATGCCGGTAATGGGCTGAAAACGCCTGTTTTGGGACTCTGCAGAGAAAGTCTCTGCAGACTGCTGAATCCACACACGGGTTTAACTCTGGAAGTTGAGTGCACACATTGACAACCGTTCTGTTAGATAGCTGCGTTTTGGATTTAGAAGCAGATATTTCCCTGTGCTTACTGCTGTTTCTTCCATATGCCGGTAATGGGCTGAAAACGCCTGTTTTGGGACTCTGCAGAGAAAGTCTCTGCAGACTGCTGAATCCACACACGGGTTTAACTCTGGAAGTTGAGTGCACACATTGACAACCGTTCTGTTAGATAGCTGCGTTTTGGATTTAGAAGCAGATATTTCCCTGTGCTTACTGCTGTTTCTTCCATATGCCGGTAATGGGCTGAAAACGCCTGTCTTGGGACTCTGCAGAGAAAGTCTCTGCAGACTGCTGAATCCACACCACGGGTTTAACTCTGGAAGTTGAGTGCACACATTGACAACCGTTCTGTTAGATAGCTGCGTTTTGGATTTAGAAGCAGATATTTCCCTGTGCTTACTGCTGTTTCTTCCATATGCGGGTAATGGGCTGAAAACGCCTGTCTTGGGACTCTGCAGAGAAAGTCTCTGCAGACTGCTGAATCCACACACGGGTTTAACTCTGGAAGTTGAGTGCACACATTGACAACCGTTCTGTTAGATAGCTGCGTTTTGGATTTAGAAGCAGATATTTCCCTGTGCTTACTGCTGTTTCTTCCATATGCCGGTAATGGGCTGAAAACGCCTGTCTTGGGACTCTGCAGAGAAAGTCTCTGCAGACTGCTGAATCCACACACGGGTTTAACTCTGGAAGTGGAGTGCACACATTGACAACCGTTCTGTTAGATAGCTGCGTTTTGGATTTAGAAGCAGATATTTCCCTGTGCTTACTGCTGTTTCTTCCATATGCCGGTAATGGGCTGAAAACGCCTGTCTTGGGACTCTGCAGAGAAAGTCTCTGCAGACTGCTGAATCCACACACGGGTTTAACTCTGGAAGTTGAGTGCACACATTGACAACCGTTCTGTTAGATAGCTGCGTTTTGGATTTAGAAGCAGATATTTCCCTGTGCTTACTGCTGTTTCTTCCATATGCCGGTAATGGGCTGAAAACGCCTGTCTTGGGACTCTGCAGAGAAAGTCTCTGCAGACTGCTGAATCCACACACGGGTTTAACTCTGGAAGTTGAGTGCACACATTGACAACCGTTCTGTTAGATAGCTGCGTTTTGGATTTAGAAGCAGATATTTCCCTGTGCTTACTGCTGTTTCTTCCATATGCCGGTAATGGGCTGAAAACGCCTGTTTTGGGACTCTGCAGAGAAAGTCTCTGCAGACTGCTGAATCCACACACGGGTTTAACTCTGGAAGTTGAGTGCACACATTGACAACCGTTCTGTTAGATAGCTGCGTTTTGGATTTAGAAGCAGATATTTCCCTGTGCTTACTGCTGTTTCTTCCATATGCCGGTAATGGGCTGAAAACGCCTGTCTTGGGACTCTGCAGAGAAAGACTCTGCAGACTGCTGAATCCACACACGGGTTTAACTCTGGAAGTTGAGTGCACACATTGACAACCGTTCTGTTAGATAGCTGCGTTTTGGATTTAGAAGCAGATATTTCCCTGTGCTTACTGCTGTTTCTTCCATATGCCGGTAATGGGCTGAAAACGCCTGTCTTGGGACTCTGCAGAGAAAGTCTCTGCAGACTGCTGAATCCACACACGGGTTTAACTCTGGAAGTTGAGTGCACACATTGACAACCGTTCTGTTAGATAGCTGCGTTTTGGATTTAGAAGCAGATATTTCCCTGTGCTTACTGCTGTTTCTTCCATATGCCGGTAATGGGCTGAAAACGCCTGTCTTGGGACTCTGCAGAGAAAGTCTCTGCAGACTGCTGAATCCACACACGGGTTTAACTCTGGAAGTTGAGTGCACACATTGACAACCGTTCTGTTAGATAGCTGCGTTTTGGATTTAGAAGCAGATATTTCCCTGTGCTTACTGCTGTTTCTTCCATATGCCGGTAATGGGCTGAAAACGCCTGTTTTGGGACTCTGCAGAGAAAGTCTCTGCAGACTGCTGAATCCACACACGGGTTTAACTCTGGAAGTTGAGTGCACACATTGACAACCGTTCTGTTAGATAGCTGCGTTTTGGATTTAGAAGCAGATATTTCCCTGTGCTTACTGCTGTTTCTTCCATATGCCGGTAATGGGCTGAAAACGCCTGTTTTGGGACTCTGCAGAGAAAGTCTCTGCAGACTGCTGAATCCACACACGGGTTTAACTCTGGAAGTTGAGTGCACACATTGACAACCGTTCTGTTAGATAGCTGCGTTTTGGATTTAGAAGCAGATATTTCCCTGTGCTTACTGCTGTTTCTTCCATATGCCGGTAATGGGCTGAAAACGCCTGTTTTGGGACTCTGCAGAGAAAGTCTCTGCAGACTGCTGAATCCACACACGGGTTTAACTCTGGAAGTTGAGTGCACACATTGACAACCGTTCTGTTAGATAGCTGCGTTTTGGATTTAGAAGCAGATATTTCCCTGTGCTTACTGCTGTTTCTTCCATATGCCGGTAATGGGCTGAAAACGCCTGTTTTGGGACTCTGCAGAGAAAGTCTCTGCAGACTGCTGAATCCACACACGGGTTTAACTCTGGAAGTTGAGTGCACACATTGACAACCGTTCTGTTAGATAGCTGCGTTTTGGATTTAGAAGCAGATATTTCCCTGTGCTTACTGCTGTTTCTTCCATATGCCGGTAATGGGCTGAAAACGCCTGTTTTGGGACTCTGCAGAGAAAGTCTCTGCAGACTGCTGAATCCACACACGGGTTTAACTCTGGAAGTTGAGTGCACACATTGACAACCGTTCTGTTAGATAGCTGCGTTTTGGATTTAGAAGCAGATATTTCCCTGTGCTTACTGCTGTTTCTTCCATATGCCGGTAATGGGCTGAAAACGCCTGTTTTGGGACTCTGCAGAGAAAGTCTCTGCAGACTGCTGAATCCACACACGGGTTTAACTCTGGAAGTTGAGTGCACACATTGACAACCGTTCTGTTAGATAGCTGCGTTTTGGATTTAGAAGCAGATATTTCCCTGTGCTTACTGCTGTTTCTTCCATATGCCGGTAATGGGCTGAAAACGCCTGTCTTGGGACTCTGCAGAGAAAGTCTCTGCAGACTGCTGAATCCACACACGGGTTTAACTCTGGAAGTTGAGTGCACACATTGACAACCGTTCTGTTAGATAGCTGCGTTTTGGATTTAGAAGCAGATATTTCCCTGTGCTTACTGCTGTTTCTTCCATATGCCGGTAATGGGCTGAAAACGCCTGTTTTGGGACTCTGCAGAGAAAGTCTCTGCAGACTGCTGAATCCACACACGGGTTTAACTCTGGAAGTTGAGTGCACACATTGACAACCGTTCTGTTAGATAGCTGCGTTTTGGATTTAGAAGCAGATATTTCCCTGTGCTTACTGCTGTTTCTTCCATATGCCGGTAATGGGCTGAAAACGCCTGTCTTGGGACTCTGCAGAGAAAGTCTCTGCAGACTGCTGAATCCACACACGGGTTTAACTCTGGAAGTTGAGTGCACACATTGACAACCGTTCTGTTAGATAGCTGCGTTTTGGATTTAGAAGCAGATATTTCCCTGTGCTTACTGCTGTTTCTTCCATATGCCGGTAATGGGCTGAAAACGCCTGTTTTGGGACTCTGCAGAGAAAGTCTCTGCAGACTGCTGAATCCACACACGGGTTTAACTCTGGAAGTTGAGTGCACACATTGACAACCGTTCTGTTAGATAGCTGCGTTTTGGATTTAGAAGCAGATATTTCCCTGTGCTTACTGCTGTTTCTTCCATATGCCGGTAATGGGCTGAAAACGCCTGTTTTGGGACTCTGCAGAGAAAGTCTCTGCAGACTGCTGAATCCACACACGGGTTTAACTCTGGAAGTTGAGTGCACACATTGACAACCGTTCTGTTAGATAGCTGCGTTTTGGATTTAGAAGCAGATATTTCCCTGTGCTTACTGCTGTTTCTTCCATATGCCGGTAATGGGCTGAAAACGCCTGTTTTGGGACTCTGCAGAGAAAGTCTCTGCAGACTGCTGAATCCACACACGGGTTTAACTCTGGAAGTTGAGTGCACACATTGACAACCGTTCTGTTAGATAGCTGCGTTTTGGATTTAGAAGCAGATATTTCCCTGTGCTTACTGCTGTTTCTTCCATATGCCGGTAATGGGCTGAAAACGCCTGTTTTGGGACTCTGCAGAGAAAGTCTCTGCAGACTGCTGAATCCACACACGGGTTTAACTCTGGAAGTTGAGTGCACATATTGACAACCGTTCTGTTAGATAGCTGTGTTTTGGATTTAGAAGCAGATATTTCCCTGTGCTTACTGCTGTTTCTTCCGTATGCCGGTAATGGGCTGAAAACGCCTGTCTTGGGACTCTGCAGAGAAAGTCTCTGCAGACTGCTGAATCCACACACGGGTTTAACTCTGGAAGTTGAGTGCACACATTGACAACCGTTCTGTTAGATAGCTGCGTTTTGGATTTAGAAGCAGATATTTCCCTGTGCTTACTGCTGTTTCTTCCATATGCCGGTAATGGGCTGAAAACGCCTGTTTTGGGACTCTGCAGAGAAAGTCTCTGCAGACTGCTGAATCCACACACGGGTTTAACTCTGGAAGTTGAGTGCACACATTGACAACCGTTCTGTTAGATAGCTCCGTTTTGGATTTAGAAGCAGATATTTCCCTGTGCTTACTGCTGTTTCTTCTATATGCCGGTAATGGGCTGAAAACGCCTGTTTTGGGACTCTGCAGAGAAAGTCTCTGCAGACTGCTGAATCCACACACGGGTTTAACTCTGGAAGTTGAGTGCACACATTGACAACCGTTCTGTTAGATAGCTGCGTTTTGGATTTAGAAGCAGATATTTCCCTGTGCTTACTGCTGTTTCTTCCATATGCCGGTAATGGGCTGAAAACGCCTGTCTTGGGACTCTGCAGAGAAAGTCTCTGCAGACTGCTGAATCCACACACGGGTTTAACTCTGGAAGTTGAGTGCACACATTGACAACCGTTCTGTTAGATAGCTGCGTTTTGGATTTAGAAGCAGATATTTCCCTGTGCTTACTGCTGTTTCTTCCATATGCCGGTAATGGGCTGAAAACGCCTGTTTTGGGACTCTGCAGAGAAAGTCTCTGCAGACTGCTGAATCCACACACGGGTTTAACTGTGGAAGTTGAGTGCACACATTGACAACCGTTCTGTTAGATAGCTGCGTTTTGGATTTAGAAGCAGATATTTCCCTGTGCTTACTGCTGTTTCTTCCATATGCCGGTAATGGGCTGAAAACGCCTGTTTTGGGACCCTGCAGAGACAGTCTCTGCAGACTGCTGAATCCACACACGGGTTTAACTCTGGAAGTTGAGTGCACACATTGACAACCGTTCTGTTAGATAGCTGCGTTTTGGATTTAGAAGCAGATATTTCCCTGTGCTTACTGCTGTTTCTTCCATATGCCGGTAATGGGCTGAAAACGCCTGTTTTGGGACTCTGCAGAGAAAGTCTCTGCAGACTGCTGAATCCACACACGGGTTTAACTCTGGAAGTTGAGTGCACACATTGACAACCGTTCTGTTAGATAGCTGCGTTTTGGATTTAGAAGCAGATATTTCCCTGTGCTTACTGCTGTTTCTTCCATATGCCGGTAATGGGCTGAAAACGCCTGTCTTGGGACTCTGCAGAGAAAGTCTCTGCAGACTGCTGAATCCACACACGGGTTTAACTCTGGAAGTTGAGTGCACACATTGACAACCGTTCTGTTAGATAGCTGCGTTTTGGATTTAGAAGCAGATATTTCCCTGTGCTTACTGCTGTTTCTTCCATATGCCGGTAATGGGCTGAAAACGCCTGTCTTGGGACTCTGCAGAGAAAGTCTCTGCAGACTGCTGAATCCACACACGGGTTTAACTCTGGAAGTTGAGTGCACACATTGACAACCGTTCTGTTAGATAGCTGCGTTTTGGATTTAGAAGCAGATATTTCCCTGTGCTTACTGCTGTTTCTTCCATATGCCGGTAATGGGCTGAAAACGCCTGTCTTGGGACTCTGCAGAGAAAGTCTCTGCAGACTGCTGAATCCACACACGGGTTTAACTCTGGAAGTTGAGTGCACACATTGACAACCGTTCTGTTAGATAGCTGCGTTTTGGATTTAGAAGCAGATATTTCCCTGTGCTTACTGCTGTTTCTTCCATATGCCGGTAATGGGCTGAAAACGCCTGTTTTGGGACTCTGCAGAGAAAGTCTCTGCAGACTGCTGAATCCACACACGGGTTTAACTCTGGAAGTTGAGTGCACACATTGACAACCGTTCTGTTAGATAGCTGCGTTTTGGATTTAGAAGCAGATATTTCCCTGTGCTTACTGCTGTTTCTTCCATATGCCGGTAATGGGCTGAAAACGCCTGTTTTGGGACTCTGCAGAGAAAGTCTCTGCAGACTGCTGAATCCACACACGGGTTTAACTCTGGAAGTTGAGTGCACACATTGACAACCGTTCTGTTAGATAGCTGCGTTTTGGATTTAGAAGCAGATATTTCCCTGTGCTTACTGCTGTTTCTTCCATATGCCGGTAATGGGCTGAAAACGCCTGTTTTGGGACTCTGCAGAGAAAGTCTCTGCAGACTGCTGAATCCACACACGGGTTTAACTCTGGAAGTTGAGTGCACACGTTGACAACCGTTCTGTTAGATAGCTGCGTTTTGGATTTAGAAGCAGATATTTCCCTGTGCTTACTGCTGTTTCTTCCATATGCCGGTAATGGGCTGAAAACGCCTGTCTTGGGACCCTGCAGAGAAAGTCTCTGCAGACTGCTGAATCCACACACGGGTTTAACTCTGGAAGTTGAGTGCACACATTGACAACCGTTCTGTTAGATAGCTGCGTTTTGGATTTAGAAGCAGATATTTCCCTGTGCTTACTGCTGTTTCTTCCATATGCCGGTAATGGGCTGAAAACGCCTGTTTTGGGACTCTGCAGAGAAAGTCTCTGCAGACTGCTGAATCCACACACGGGTTTAACTCTGGAAGTTGAGTGCACACATTGACAACCGTTCTGTTAGATAGCTCCGTTTTGGATTTAGAAGCAGATATTTCCCTGTGCTTACTGCTGTTTCTTCTATATGCCGGTAATGGGCTGAAAACGCCTGTTTTGGGACTCTGCAGAGAAAGTCTCTGCAGACTGCTGAATCCACACACGGGTTTAACTCTGGAAGTTGAGTGCACACATTGACAACCGTTCTGTTAGATAGCTGCGTTTTGGATTTAGAAGCAGATATTTCCCTGTGCTTACTGCTGTTTCTTCCATATGCCGGTAATGGGCTGAAAACGCCTGTCTTGGGACTCTGCAGAGAAAGTCTCTGCAGACTGCTGAATCCACACACGGGTTTAACTCTGGAAGTTGAGTGCACACATTGACAACCGTTCTGTTAGATAGCTGCGTTTTGGATTTAGAAGCAGATATTTCCCTGTGCTTACTGCTGTTTCTTCCATATGCCGGTAATGGGCTGAAAACGCCTGTTTTGGGACTCTGCAGAGAAAGTCTCTGCAGACTGCTGAATCCACACACGGGTTTAACTGTGGAAGTTGAGTGCACACATTGACAACCGTTCTGTTAGATAGCTGCGTTTTGGATTTAGAAGCAGATATTTCCCTGTGCTTACTGCTGTTTCTTCCATATGCCGGTAATGGGCTGAAAACGCCTGTTTTGGGACCCTGCAGAGAAAGTCTCTGCAGACTGCTGAATCCACACACGGGTTTAACTCTGGAAGTTGAGTGCACACATTGACAACCGTTCTGTTAGATAGCTGCGTTTTGGATTTAGAAGCAGATATTTCCCTGTGCTTACTGCTGTTTCTTCCATATGCCGGTAATGGGCTGAAAACGCCTGTTTTGGGACTCTGCAGAGAAAGTCTCTGCAGACTGCTGAATCCACACACGGGTTTAACTCTGGAAGTTGAGTGCACACATTGACAACCGTTCTGTTAGATAGCTGCGTTTTGGATTTAGAAGCAGATATTTCCCTGTGCTTACTGCTGTTTCTTCCATATGCCGGTAATGGGCTGAAAACGCCTGTCTTGGGACTCTGCAGAGAAAGTCTCTGCAGACTGCTGAATCCACACACGGGTTTAACTCTGGAAGTTGAGTGCACACATTGACAACCGTTCTGTTAGATAGCTGCGTTTTGGATTTAGAAGCAGATATTTCCCTGTGCTTACTGCTGTTTCTTCCATATGCCGGTAATGGGCTGAAAACGCCTGTCTTGGGACTCTGCAGAGAAAGTCTCTGCAGACTGCTGAATCCACACACGGGTTTAACTCTGGAAGTTGAGTGCACACATTGACAACCGTTCTGTTAGATAGCTGCGTTTTGGATTTAGAAGCAGATATTTCCCTGTGCTTACTGCTGTTTCTTCCATATGCCGGTAATGGGCTGAAAACGCCTGTCTTGGGACTCTGCAGAGAAAGTCTCTGCAGACTGCTGAATCCACACACGGGTTTAACTCTGGAAGTTGAGTGCACACATTGACAACCGTTCTGTTAGATAGCTGCGTTTTGGATTTAGAAGCAGATATTTCCCTGTGCTTACTGCTGTTTCTTCCATATGCCGGTAATGGGCTGAAAACGCCTGTTTTGGGACTCTGCAGAGAAAGTCTCTGCAGACTGCTGAATCCACACACGGGTTTAACTCTGGAAGTTGAGTGCACACATTGACAACCGTTCTGTTAGATAGCTGCGTTTTGGATTTAGAAGCAGATATTTCCCTGTGCTTACTGCTGTTTCTTCCATATGCCGGTAATGGGCTGAAAACGCCTGTTTTGGGACTCTGCAGAGAAAGTCTCTGCAGACTGCTGAATCCACACACGGGTTTAACTCTGGAAGTTGAGTGCACACATTGACAACCGTTCTGTTAGATAGCTGCGTTTTGGATTTAGAAGCAGATATTTCCCTGTGCTTACTGCTGTTTCTTCCATATGCCGGTAATGGGCTGAAAACGCCTGTTTTGGGACTCTGCAGAGAAAGTCTCTGCAGACTGCTGAATCCACACACGGGTTTAACTCTGGAAGTTGAGTGCACACATTGACAACCGTTCTGTTAGATAGCTGCGTTTTGGATTTAGAAGCAGATATTTCCCTGTGCTTACTGCTGTTTCTTCCATATGCCGGTAATGGGCTGAAAACGCCTGTTTTGGGACTCTGCAGAGAAAGTCTCTGCAGACTGCTGAATCCACACACGGGTTTAACTCTGGAAGTTGAGTGCACACGTTGACAACCGTTCTGTTAGATAGCTGCGTTTTGGATTTAGAAGCAGATATTTCCCTGTGCTTACTGCTGTTTCTTCCATATGCCGGTAATGGGCTGAAAACGCCTGTCTTGGGACCCTGCAGAGAAAGTCTCTGCAGACTGCTGAATCCACACACGGGTTTAACTCTGGAAGTTGAGTGCACACATTGACAACCGTTCTGTTAGATAGCTGCGTTTTGGATTTAGAAGCAGATATTTCCCTGTGCTTACTGCTGTTTCTTCCATATGCCGGTAATGGGCTGAAAACGCCTGTTTTGGGACTCTGCAGAGAAAGTCTCTGCAGACTGCTGAATCCACACACGGGTTTAACTCTGGAAGTTGAGTGCACACATTGACAACCGTTCTGTTAGATAGCTGCGTTTTGGATTTAGAAGCAGATATTTCCCTGTGCTTACTGATGTTTCTTCCATATGCCGGTAATGGGCTGAAAACGCCTGTTTTGGGACTCTGCAGAGAAAGTCTCTGCAGACTGCTGAATCCACACACGGGTTTAACTCTGGAAGTTGAGTGCACACATTGACAACCGTTCTGTTAGATAGCTGCGTTTTGGATTTAGAAGCAGATATTTCCCTGTGCTTACTGCTGTTTCTTCCCTATGCCGGTAATGGGCTGAAAACGCCTGTTTTGGGACTCTGCAGAGAAAGTCTCTGCAGACTGCTGAATCCACACACGGGTTTAACTCTGGAAGTTGAGTGCACACATTGACAACCGTTCTGTTAGATAGCTGCGTTTTGGATTTAGAAGCAGATATTTCCCTGTGCTTACTGCTGTTTCTTCCATATGCCGGTAATGGGCTGAAAACGCCTGTTTTGGGACTCTGCAGAGAAAGTCTCTGCAGACTGCTGAATCCACACACGGGTTTAACTCTGGAAGTTGAGTGCACACATTGACAACCGTTCTGTTAGATAGCTGCGTTTTGGATTTAGAAGCAGATATTTCCCTGTGCTTACTGCTGTTTCTTCCATATGCCGGTAATGGGCTGAAAACGCCTGTTTTGGGACTCTGCAGAGAAAGTCTCTGCAGACTGCTGAATCCACACACGGGTTTAACTCTGGAAGTTGAGTGCACACATTGACAACCGTTCTGTTAGATAGCTGCGTTTTGGATTTAGAAGCAGATATTTCCCTGTGCTTACTGCTGTTTCTTCCCTATGCCGGTAATGGGCTGAAAACGCCTGTTTTGGGACTCTGCAGAGAAAGTCTCTGCAGACTGCTGAATCCACACACGGGTTTAACTCTGGAAGTTGAGTGCACACATTGACAACCGTTCTGTTAGATAGCTGCGTTTTGGATTTAGAAGCAGATATTTCCCTGTGCTTACTGCTGTTTCTTCCATATGCCGGTAATGGGCTGAAAACGCCTGTCTTGGGACTCTGCAGAGAAAGTCTCTGCAGACTGCTGAATCCACACACGGGTTTAACTCTGGAAGTTGAGTGCACACATTGACAACCGTTCTGTTAGATAGCTGCGTTTTGGATTTAGAAGCAGATATTTCCCTGTGCTTACTGCTGTTTCTTCCATATGCCGGTAATGGGCTGAAAACGCCTGTTTTGGGACTCTGCAGAGAAAGTCTCTGCAGACTGCTGAATCCACACACGGGTTTAACTCTGGAAGTTGAGTGCACACATTGACAACCGTTCTGTTAGATAGCTGCGTTTTGGATTTAGAAGCAGATATTTCCCTGTGCTTACTGCTGTTTCTTCCCTATGCCGGTAATGGGCTGAAAACGCCTGTTTTGGGACTCTGCAGAGAAAGTCTCTGCAGACTGCTGAATCCACACACGGGTTTAACTCTGGAAGTTGAGTGCACACATTGACAACCGTTCTGTTAGATAGCTGCGTTTTCGATTTAGAAGCAGATATTTCCCTGTGCTTACTGCTGTTTCTTCCGTATGCCGGTAATGGGCTGAAAACGCCTGTCTTGGGACTCTGCAGAGAAAGTCTCTGCAGACTGCTGAATCCACACACGGGTTTAACTCTGGAAGTTGAGTGCACACATTGACAACCGTTCTGTTAGATAGCTGCGTTTTGGATTTAGAAGCACATATTTCCCTGTGCTTACTGCTGTTTCTTCCATATGCCGGTAATGGGCTGAAAACGCCTGTTTTGGGACTCTGCAGAGAAAGTCTCTGCAGACTGCTGAATCCACACACGGGTTTAACTCTGGAAGTTGAGTGCACACATTGACAACCGTTCTGTTAGATAGCTGCGTTTTGGATTTAGAAGCAGATATTTCCCTGTGCTTACTGCTGTTTCTTCCATATGCCGGTAATGGGCTGAAAACGCCTGTTTTGGGACTCTGCAGAGAAAGTCTCTGCAGACTGCTGAATCCACACACGGGTTTAACTCTGGAAGTTGAGTGCACACATTGACAACCGTTCTGTTAGATAGCTGCGTTTTGGATTTAGAGGCAGATATTTCCCTGTGCTTACTGCTGTTTCTTCCATATGCCGGTAATGGGCTGAAAACGCCTGTCTTGGGACTCTGCAGAGAAAGTCTCTGCAGACTGCTGAATCCACACACGGGTTTAACTCTGGAAGTTGAGTGCACACATTGACAACCGTTCTGTTAGATAGCTGCGTTTTGGATTTAGAAGCAGATATTTCCCTGTGCTTACAGCTGTTTCTTCCATATGCCGGTAATGGGCTGAAAACGCCTGTTTTGGGACTCTGCAGAGAAAGTCTCTGCAGACTGCTGAATCCACACACGGGTTTAACTCTGGAAGTTGAGTGCACACATTGACAACCGTTCTGTTAGATAGCTGCGTTTTGGATTTAGAAGCAGATATTTCCCTGTGCTTACTGCTGTTTCTTCCATATGCCGGTAATGGGCTGAAAACGCCTGTTTTGGGACTCTGCAGAGAAAGTCTCTGCAGACTGCTGAATCCACACACGGGTTTAACTCTGGAAGTTGAGTGCACACATTGACAACCGTTCTGTTAGATAGCTGCGTTTTTGATTTAGAAGCAGATATTTCCCTGTGCTTACTGCTGTTTCTTCCATATGCCGGTAATGGGCTGAAAACGCCTGTTTTGGGACTCTGCAGAGAAAGTCTCTGCAGACTGCTGAATCCACACACGGGTTTAACTCTGGAAGTTGAGTGCACACATTGACAACCGTTCTGTTAGATAGCTGCGTTTTCGATTTAGAAGCAGATATTTCCCTGTGCTTACTGCTGTTTCTTCCATATGCCGGTAATGGGCTGAAAACGCCTGTTTTGGGACTCTGCAGAGAAAGTCTCTGCAGACTGCTGAATCCACACACGGGTTTAACTCTGGAAGTTGAGTGCACACGTTGACAACCGTTCTGTTAGATAGCTGCGTTTTGGATTTAGAAGCAGATATTTCCCTGTGCTTACTGCTGTTTCTTCCATATGCCGGTAATGGGCTGAAAACGCCTGTTTTGGGACTCTGCAGAGAAAGTCTCTGCAGACTGCTGAATCCACACACGGGTTTAACTCTGGAAGTTGAGTGCACACATTGACAACCGTTCTGTTAGATAGCTGCGTTTTGGATTTAGAAGCAGATATTTCCCTGTGCTTACTGCTGTTTCTTCCATATGCCGGTAATGGGCTGAAAACGCCTGTTTTGGGACTCTGCAGAGAAAGTCTCTGCAGACTGCTGAATCCACACACGGGTTTAACTCTGGAAGTTGAGTGCACACATTGACAACCGTTCTGTTAGATAGCTTCGTTTTGGATTTAGAAGCAGATATTTCCCTGTGCTTACTGCTGTTTCTTCCATATGCCGGTAATGGGCTGAAAACGCCTGTTTTGGGACTCTGCAGAGAAAGTCTCTGCAGACTGCTGAATCCACACACGGGTTTAACTCTGGAAGTTGAGTGCACACATTGACAACCGTTCTGTTAGATAGCTGCGTTTTGGATTTAGAAGCAGATATTTCCCTGTGCTTACTGCTGTTTCTTCCATATGCCGGTAATGGGCTGAAAACGCCTGTTTTGGGACTCTGCAGAGAAAGTCTCTGCAGACTGCTGAATCCACACACGGGTTTAACTCTGGAAGTTGAGTGCACACATTGACAACCGTTCTGTTAGATAGCTGCGTTTTGGATTTAGAAGCAGATATTTCCCTGTGCTTACAGCTGTTTCTTCCATATGCCGGTAATGGGCTGAAAACGCCTGTCTTATGACTCTGCAGAGAAAGTCTCTGCAGACTGCTGAATCCACACACGGGTTTAACTCTGGAAGTTGAGTGCACACATTGACAACCGTTCTGTTAGATAGCTGCGTTTTGGATTTAGAAGCAGATATTTCCCTGTGCTTACTGCTGTTTCTTCCATATGCCGGTAATGGGCTGAAAACGCCTGTTTTGGGACTCTGCAGAGAAAGTCTCTGCAGACTGCTGAATCCACACACGGGTTTAACTCTGGAAGTTGAGTGCACACATTGACAACCGTTCTGTTAGATAGCTGCGTTTTGGATTTAGAAGCAGATATTTCCCTGTGCTTACTGCTGTTTCTTCCATATGCCGGTAATGGGCTGAAAACGCCTGTTTTGGGACTCTGCAGAGAAAGTCTCTGCAGACTGCTGAATCCACACACGGGTTTAACTCTGGAAGTTGAGTGCACACATTGACAACCGTTCTGTTAGATAGCTGCGTTTTGGATTTAGAAGCAGATATTTCCCTGTGCTTACTGCTGTTTCTTCCATATGCCGGTAATGGGCTGAAAACGCCTGTTTTGGGACTCTGCAGAGAAAGTCTCTGCAGACTGCTGAATCCACACACGGGTTTAACTCTGGAAGTTGAGTGCACACATTGACAACCGTTCTGTTAGATAGCTGCGTTTTGGATTTAGAAGCAGATATTTCCCTGTGCTTACTGCTGTTTCTTCCATATGCCGGTAATGGGCTGAAAACGCCTGTTTTGGGACTCTGCAGAGAAAGTCTCTGCAGACTGCTGAATCCACACACGGGTTTAACTCTGGAAGTTGAGTGCACACATTGACAACCGTTCTGTTAGATAGCTGCGTTTTGGATTTAGAAGCAGATATTTCCCTGTGCTTACTGCTGTTTCTTCCATATGCCGGTAATGGGCTGAAAACGCCTGTCTTGGGACTCTGCAGAGAAAGTGTTTGCAGACTGCTGAATCCACACACGGGTTTAACTCTGGAAGTTGAGTGCACACATTGACAACCGTTCTGTTAGATAGCTGCGTTTTGGATTTAGAAGCAGATATTTCCCTGTGCTTACTGCTGTTTCTTCCATATGCCGGTAATGGGCTGAAAACGCCTGTTTTGGGACTCTGCAGAGAAAGTCTCTGCAGACTGCTGAATCCACACACGGGTTTAACTCTGGAAGTTGAGTGCACACATTGACAACCGTTCTGTTAGATAGCTGCGTTTTGGATTTAGAAGCAGATATTTCCCTGTGCTTACTGCTGTTTCTTCCATATGCCGGTAATGGGCTGAAAACGCCTGTTTTGGGACTCTGCAGAGAAAGTCTCTGCAGACTGCTGAATCCACACACGGGTTTAACTCTGGAAGTTGAGTGCACACATTGACAACCGTTCTGTTAGATAGCTGCGTTTTGGATTTAGAAGCAGATATTTCCCTGTGCTTACTGCTGTTTCTTCCATATGCCGGTAATGGGCTGAAAACGCCTGTTTTGGGACTCTGCAGAGAAAGTCTCTGCAGACTGCTGAATCCACACACGGGTTTAACTCTGGAAGTTGAGTGCACACATTGACAACCGTTCTGTTAGATAGCTGCGTTTTGGATTTAGAAGCAGATATTTCCCTGTGCTTACTGCTGTTTCTTCCCTATGCCGGTAATGGGCTGAAAACGCCTGTTTTGGGACTCTGCAGAGAAAGTCTCTGCAGACTGCTGAATCCACACACGGGTTTAACTCTGGAAGTTGAGTGCACACATTGACAACCGTTCTGTTAGATAGCTGCGTTTTGGATTTAGAAGCAGATATTTCCCTGTGCTTACTGCTGTTTCTTCCATATGCCGGTAATGGGCTGAAAACGCCTGTCTTGGGACTCTGCAGAGAAAGTCTCTGCAGACTGCTGAATCCACACACGGGTTTAACTCTGGAAGTTGAGTGCACACATTGACAACCGTTCTGTTAGATAGCTGCGTTTTGGATTTAGAAGCAGATATTTCCCTGTGCTTACTGCTGTTTCTTCCATATGCCGGTAATGGGCTGAAAACGCCTGTTTTGGGACTCTGCAGAGAAAGTCTCTGCAGACTGCTGAATCCACACACGGGTTTAACTCTGGAAGTTGAGTGCACACATTGACAACCGTTCTGTTAGATAGCTGCGTTTTGGATTTAGAAGCAGATATTTCCCTGTGCTTACTGCTGTTTCTTCCCTATGCCGGTAATGGGCTGAAAACGCCTGTTTTGGGACTCTGCAGAGAAAGTCTCTGCAGACTGCTGAATCCACACACGGGTTTAACTCTGGAAGTTGAGTGCACACATTGACAACCGTTCTGTTAGATAGCTGCGTTTTCGATTTAGAAGCAGATATTTCCCTGTGCTTACTGCTGTTTCTTCCGTATGCCGGTAATGGGCTGAAAACGCCTGTCTTGGGACTCTGCAGAGAAAGTCTCTGCAGACTGCTGAATCCACACACGGGTTTAACTCTGGAAGTTGAGTGCACACATTGACAACCGTTCTGTTAGATAGCTGCGTTTTGGATTTAGAAGCACATATTTCCCTGTGCTTACTGCTGTTTCTTCCATATGCCGGTAATGGGCTGAAAACGCCTGTTTTGGGACTCTGCAGAGAAAGTCTCTGCAGACTGCTGAATCCACACACGGGTTTAACTCTGGAAGTTGAGTGCACACATTGACAACCGTTCTGTTAGATAGCTGCGTTTTGGATTTAGAAGCAGATATTTCCCTGTGCTTACTGCTGTTTCTTCCATATGCCGGTAATGGGCTGAAAACGCCTGTTTTGGGACTCTGCAGAGAAAGTCTCTGCAGACTGCTGAATCCACACACGGGTTTAACTCTGGAAGTTGAGTGCACACATTGACAACCGTTCTGTTAGATAGCTGCGTTTTGGATTTAGAGGCAGATATTTCCCTGTGCTTACTGCTGTTTCTTCCATATGCCGGTAATGGGCTGAAAACGCCTGTCTTGGGACTCTGCAGAGAAAGTCTCTGCAGACTGCTGAATCCACACACGGGTTTAACTCTGGAAGTTGAGTGCACACATTGACAACCGTTCTGTTAGATAGCTGCGTTTTGGATTTAGAAGCAGATATTTCCCTGTGCTTACAGCTGTTTCTTCCATATGCCGGTAATGGGCTGAAAACGCCTGTTTTGGGACTCTGCAGAGAAAGTCTCTGCAGACTGCTGAATCCACACACGGGTTTAACTCTGGAAGTTGAGTGCACACATTGACAACCGTTCTGTTAGATAGCTGCGTTTTGGATTTAGAAGCAGATATTTCCCTGTGCTTACTGCTGTTTCTTCCATATGCCGGTAATGGGCTGAAAACGCCTGTTTTGGGACTCTGCAGAGAAAGTCTCTGCAGACTGCTGAATCCACACACGGGTTTAACTCTGGAAGTTGAGTGCACACATTGACAACCGTTCTGTTAGATAGCTGCGTTTTGGATTTAGAAGCAGATATTTCCCTGTGCTTACTGCTGTTTCTTCCATATGCCGGTAATGGGCTGAAAACGCCTGTTTTGGGACTCTGCAGAGAAAGTCTCTGCAGACTGCTGAATCCACACACGGGTTTAACTCTGGAAGTTGAGTGCACACATTGACAACCGTTCTGTTAGATAGCTGCGTTTTCGATTTAGAAGCAGATATTTCCCTGTGCTTACTGCTGTTTCTTCCATATGCCGGTAATGGGCTGAAAACGCCTGTTTTGGGACTCTGCAGAGAAAGTCTCTGCAGACTGCTGAATCCACACACGGGTTTAACTCTGGAAGTTGAGTGCACACGTTGACAACCGTTCTGTTAGATAGCTGCGTTTTGGATTTAGAAGCAGATATTTCCCTGTGCTTACTGCTGTTTCTTCCATATGCCGGTAATGGGCTGAAAACGCCTGTTTTGGGACTCTGCAGAGAAAGTCTCTGCAGACTGCTGAATCCACACACGGGTTTAACTCTGGAAGTTGAGTGCACACATTGACAACCGTTCTGTTAGATAGCTGCGTTTTGGATTTAGAAGCAGATATTTCCCTGTGCTTACTGCTGTTTCTTCCATATGCCGGTAATGGGCTGAAAACGCCTGTTTTGGGACTCTGCAGAGAAAGTCTCTGCAGACTGCTGAATCCACACACGGGTTTAACTCTGGAAGTTGAGTGCACACATTGACAACCGTTCTGTTAGATAGCTTCGTTTTGGATTTAGAAGCAGATATTTCCCTGTGCTTACTGCTGTTTCTTCCATATGCCGGTAATGGGCTGAAAACGCCTGTTTTGGGACTCTGCAGAGAAAGTCTCTGCAGACTGCTGAATCCACACACGGGTTTAACTCTGGAAGTTGAGTGCACACATTGACAACCGTTCTGTTAGATAGCTGCGTTTTGGATTTAGAAGCAGATATTTCCCTGTGCTTACTGCTGTTTCTTCCATATGCCGGTAATGGGCTGAAAACGCCTGTTTTGGGACTCTGCAGAGAAAGTCTCTGCAGACTGCTGAATCCACACACGGGTTTAACTCTGGAAGTTGAGTGCACACATTGACAACCGTTCTGTTAGATAGCTGCGTTTTGGATTTAGAAGCAGATATTTCCCTGTGCTTACTGCTGTTTCTTCCATATGCCGGTAATGGGCTGAAAACGCCTGTCTTATGACTCTGCAGAGAAAGTCTCTGCAGACTGCTGAATCCACACACGGGTTTAACTCTGGAAGTTGAGTGCACACATTGACAACCGTTCTGTTAGATAGCTGCGTTTTGGATTTAGAAGCAGATATTTCCCTGTGCTTACTGCTGTTTCTTCCATATGCCGGTAATGGGCTGAAAACGCCTGTTTTGGGACTCTGCAGAGAAAGTCTCTGCAGACTGCTGAATCCACACACGGGTTTAACTCTGGAAGTTGAGTGCACACATTGACAACCGTTCTGTTAGATAGCTGCGTTTTGGATTTAGAAGCAGATATTTCCCTGTGCTTACTGCTGTTTCTTCCATATGCCGGTAATGGGCTGAAAACGCCTGTTTTGGGACTCTGCAGAGAAAGTCTCTGCAGACTGCTGAATCCACACACGGGTTTAACTCTGGAAGTTGAGTGCACACATTGACAACCGTTCTGTTAGATAGCTGCGTTTTGGATTTAGAAGCAGATATTTCCCTGTGCTTACTGCTGTTTCTTCCATATGCCGGTAATGGGCTGAAAACGCCTGTTTTGGGACTCTGCAGAGAAAGTCTCTGCAGACTGCTGAATCCACACACGGGTTTAACTCTGGAAGTTGAGTGCACACATTGACAACCGTTCTGTTAGATAGCTGCGTTTTGGATTTAGAAGCAGATATTTCCCTGTGCTTACTGCTGTTTCTTCCATATGCCGGTAATGGGCTGAAAACGCCTGTTTTGGGACTCTGCAGAGAAAGTCTCTGCAGACTGCTGAATCCACACACGGGTTTAACTCTGGAAGTTGAGTGCACACATTGACAACCGTTCTGTTAGATAGCTGCGTTTTGGATTTAGAAGCAGATATTTCCCTGTGCTTACTGCTGTTTCTTCCATATGCCGGTAATGGGCTGAAAACGCCTGTCTTGGGACTCTGCAGAGAAAGTGTTTGCAGACTGCTGAATCCACACACGGGTTTAACTCTGGAAGTTGAGTGCACACATTGACAACCGTTCTGTTAGATAGCTGCGTTTTGGATTTAGAAGCAGATATTTCCCTGTGCTTACTGCTGTTTCTTCCATATGCCGGTAATGGGTTGAAAACGCCTGTTTTGGGACTCTGCAGAGAAAGTCTCTGCAGACTGCCGAATCCACACACGGGTTTAACTCTGGAAGTTGAGTGCACACATTGACAACCGTTCTGTTAGATAGCTGCGTTTTGGATTTAGAAGCAGATATTTCCCTGTGCTTACTGCTGTTTCTTCCATATGCCGGTAATGGGCTGAAAACGCCTGTTTTGGGACTCTGCAGAGAAAGTCTCTGCAGACTGCTGAATCCACACACGGGTTTAACTCTGGAAGTTGAGTGCACACATTGACAACCGTTCTGTTAGATAGCTGCGTTTTGGATTTAGAAGCAGATATTTCCCTGTGCTTACTGCTGTTTCTTCCATATGCCGGTAATGGGCTGAAAACGCCTGTTTTGGGACTCTGCAGAGAAAGTCTCTGCAGACTGCTGAATCCACACACGGGTTTAACTCTGGAAGTTGAGTGCACACATTGACAACCGTTCTGTTAGATAGCTGCGTTTTGGATTTAGAAGCAGATATTTCCCTGTGCTTACTGCTGTTTCTTCCATATGCCGGTAATGGGCTGAAAACGCCTGTTTTGGGACTCTGCAGAGAAAGTCTCTGCAGACTGCTGAATCCACACACGGGTTTAACTCTGGAAGTTGAGTGCACACATTGACAACCGTTCTGTTAGATAGCTGCGTTTTGGATTTAGAAGCAGATATTTCCCTGTGCTTACAGCTGTTTCTTCCATATGCCGGTAATGGGCTGAAAACGCCTGTCTTGGGACTCTGCAGAGAAAGTCTCTGCAGACTGCTGAATCCACACACGGGTTTAACTCTGGAAGTTGAGTGCACACATTGACAACCGTTCTGTTAGATAGCTGCGTTTTGGATTTAGAAGCAGATATTTCCCTGTGCTTACTGCTGTTTCTTCCATATGCCGGTAATGGGCTGAAAACGCCTGTCTTGGGACTCTGCAGAGAAAGTCTCTGCAGACTGCTGAATCCACACACGGGTTTAACTTTGGAAGTTGAGTGCACACATTGAAAACCGTTCTGTTAGATAGCTGCGTTTTGGATTTAGAAGCAGATATTTCCCTGTGCTTACTGCTGTTTCTTCCATATGCCGGTAATGGGCTGAAAACGCCTGTTTTGGGACTCTGCAGAGAAAGTCTCTGCAGACTGCTGAATCCACACACGGGTTTAACTCTGGAAGTTGAGTGCACACATTGACAACCGTTCTGTTAGATAGCTGCGTTTTGGATTTAGAAGCAGATATTTCCCTGTGCTTACTGCTGTTTCTTCCATATGCCGGTAATGGGCTGAAAACGCCTGTTTTGGGACTCTGCAGAGAAAGTCTCTGCAGACTGCTGAATCCACACACGGGTTTAACTCTGGAAGTTGAGTGCACACATTGACAACCGTTCTGTTAGATAGCTGCGTTTTGGATTTAGAAGCAGATATTTCCCTGTGCTTACTGCTGTTTCTTCCATATGCCGGTAATGGGCTGAAAACGCCTGTTTTGGGACTCTGCAGAGAAAGTCTCTGCAGACTGCTGAATCCACACACGGGTTTAACTCTGGAAGTTGAGTGCACACATTGACAACCGTTCTGTTAGATAGCTGCGTTTTGGATTTAGAAGCAGATATTTCCCTGTGCTTACTGCTGTTTCTTCCATATGCCGGTAATGGGCTGAAAACGCCTGTTTTGGGACTCTGCAGAGAAAGTCTCTGCAGACTGCTGAATCCACACACGGGTTTAACTCTGGAAGTTGAGTGCACACATTGACAACCGTTCTGTTAGATAGCTGCGTTTTGGATTTAGAAGCAGATATTTCCCTGTGCTTACTGCTGTTTCTTCCATATGCCGGTAATGGGCTGAAAACGCCTGTCTTGGGACTCTGCAGAGAAAGTCTCTGCAGACTGCTGAATCCACACACGGGTTTAACTCTGGAAGTTGAGTGCACACATTGACAACCGTTCTGTTAGATAGCTGCGTTTTGGATTTAGAAGCAGATATTTCCCTGTGCTTACTGCTGTTTCTTCCATATGCCGGTAATGGGCTGAAAACGCCTGTCTTGGGACTCTGCAGAGAAAGTCTCTGCAGACTGCTGAATCCACACACGGGTTTAACTCTGGAAGTTGAGTGCACACATTGACAACCGTTCTGTTAGATAGCTGCGTTTTGGATTTAGAAGCAGATATTTCCCTGTGCTTACTGCTGTTTCTTCCATATGCCGGTAATGGGCTGAAAACGCCTGTTTTGGGACTCTGCAGAGAAAGTCTCTGCAGACTGCTGAATCCACACACGGGTTTAACTCTGGAAGTTGAGTGCACACATTGACAACCGTTCTGTTAGATAGCTGCGTTTTGGATTTAGAAGCAGATATTTCCCTGTGCTTACTGCTGTTTCTTCCATATGCCGGTAATGGGCTGAAAACGCCTGTTTTGGGACTCTGCAGAGAAAGTCTCTGCAGACTGCTGAATCCACACACGGGTGTAACTCTGGAAGTTGAGTGCACACATTGACAACCGTTCTGTTAGATAGCTGCGTTTTGGATTTAGAAGCAGATATTTCCCCTGTGCTTACTGCTGTTTCTTCCATATGCCGGTAATGGGCTGAAAACGCCTGTCTTGGGACTCTGCAGAGAAAGTCTCTGCAGACTGCTGAATCCACACACGGGTTTAACTCTGGAAGTTGAGTGCACACATTGACAACCGTTCTGTTAGATAGCTGCGTTTTGGATTTAGAAGCAGATATTTCCCTGTGCTTACTGCTGTTTCTTCCATATGCCGGTAATGGGCTGAAAACGCCTGTTTTGGGACTCTGCAGAGAAAGTCTCTGCAGACTGCTGAATCCACACACGGGTTTAACTCTGGAAGTTGAGTGCACACATTGACAACCGTTCTGTTAGATAGCTGCGTTTTGGATTTAGAAGCAGATATTTCCCTGTGCTTACTGCTGTTTCTTCCATATGCCGGTAATGGGCTGAAAACGCCTGTTTTGGGACTCTGCAGAGAAAGTCTCTGCAGACTGCTGAATCCACACACGGGTTTAACTCTGGTAGTTGAGTGCACACATTGACAACCGTTCTGTTAGATAGCTGCGTTTTGGATTTAGAAGCAGATATTTCCCTGTGCTTACTGCTGTTTCTTCCATATGCCGGTAATGGGCTGAAAACGCCTGTCTTGGGACTCTGCAGAGAAAGTCTCTGCAGACTGCTGAATCCACACACGGGTTTAACTCTGGAAGTTGAGTGCACACATTGACAACCGTTCTGTTAGATAGCTGCGTTTTGGATTTAGAAGCAGATATTTCCCTGTGCTTTCTGCTGTTTCTTCCATATGCCGGTAATGGGCTGAAAACGCCTGTTTTGGGACTCTGCAGAGAAAGTCTCTGCAGACTGCTGAATCCACACACGGGTTTAACTCTGGAAGTTGAGTGCACACATTGACAACCGTTCTGTTAGATAGCTGCGTTTTGGATTTAGAAGCAGATATTTCCCTGTGCTTACTGCTGTTTCTTCCATATGCCGGTAATGGGCTGAAAACGCCTGTCTTGGGACTCTGCAGAGAAAGTCTCTGCAGACTGCTGAATCCACACACGGGTTTAACTCTGGAAGTTGAGTGCACACATTGACAACCGTTCTGTTAGATAGCTGCGTTTTGGATTTAGAAGCAGATATTTCCCTGTGCTTACAGCTGTTTCTTCCATATGCCGGTAATGGGCTGAAAACGCCTGTCTTGGGACTCTGCAGAGAAAGTCTCTGCAGACTGCTGAATCCACACACGGGTTTAACTCTGGAAGTTGAGTGCACACATTGACAACCGTTCTGTTAGATAGCTGCGTTTTGGATTTAGAAGCAGATATTTCCCTGTGCTTACTGCTGTTTCTTCCATATGCCGGTAATGGGCTGAAAACGCCTGTTTTGGGACTCTGCAGAGAAAGTCTCTGCAGACTGCTGAATCCACACACGGGTTTAACTCTGGAAGTTGAGTGCACACATTGACAACCGTTCTCTTAGATAGCTGCGTTTTGGATTTAGAAGCACATATTTCCCTGTGCTTACTGCTGTTTCTTCCATATGCCGGTAATGGGCTGAAAACGCCTGTTTTGGGACTCTGCAGAGAAAGTCTCTGCAGACTGCTGAATCCACACACGGGTTTAACTCTGGAAGTTGAGTGCACACATTGACAACCGTTCTGTTAGATAGCTGCGTTTTGGATTTAGAAGCAGATATTTCCCTGTGCTTACTGCTGTTTCTTCCATATGCCGGTAATGGGCTGAAAACGCCTGTTTTGGGACTCTGCAGAGAAAGTCTCTGCAGACTGCTGAATCCACACACGGGTTTAACTCTGGAAGTTGAGTGCACACATTGACAACCGTTCTGTTAGATAGCTGCGTTTTGGATTTAGAAGCAGATATTTCCCTGTGCTTACTGCTGTTTCTTCCATATGCCGGTAATGGGCTGAAAACGCCTGTTTTGGGACTCTGCAGAGAAAGTCTCTGCAGACTGCTGAATCCACACACGGGTTTAACTCTGGAAGTTGAGTGCACACATTGACAACCGTTCTGTTAGATAGCTGTGTTTTGGATTTAGAAGCAGATATTTCCCTGTGCTTACTGCTGTTTCTTCCATATGCCGGTAATGGGCTGAAAACGCCTGTTTTGGGACTCTGCAGAGAAAGTCTCTGCAGACTGCTGAATCCACACACGGGTTTAACTCTGGAAGTTGAGTGCACACATTGACAACCGTTCTGTTAGATAGCTGCGTTTTGGATTTAGAAGCAGATATTTCCCTGTGCTTACTGCTGTTTCTTCCATATGCCGGTAATGGGCTGAAAACGCCTGTTTTGGGACTCTGCAGAGAAAGTCTCTGCAGACTGCTGAATCCACACACGGGTTTAACTCTGGAAGTTGAGTGCACACATTGACAACCGTTCTGTTAGATAGCTGCGTTTTGGATTTAGAAGCAGATATTTCCCTGTGCTTACTGCTGTTTCTTCCATATGCCGGTAATGGGCTGAAAACGCCTGTTTTGGGACTCTGCAGAGAAAGTCTCTGCAGACTGCTGAATCCACACACGGGTTTAACTCTGGAAGTTGAGTGCACACATTGACAACCGTTCTGTTAGATAGCTGCGTTTTGGATTTAGAAGCAGATATTTCCCTGTGCTTACTGCTGTTTCTTCCATATGCCGGTAATGGGCTGAAAACGCCTGTCTTGGGACTCTGCAGAGAAAGTCTCTGCAGACTGCTGAATCCACACACGGGGTTTAACTCTGGAAGTTGAGTGCACACATTGACAACCGTTCTGTTAGATAGCTGCGTTTTGGATTTAGAAGCAGATATTTCCCTGTGCTTACTGCTGTTTCTTCCATATGCCGGTAATGGGCTGAAAACGCCTGTCTTGGGACTCTGCAGAGAAAGTCTCTGCAGACTGCTGAATCCACACACGGGTTTAACTCTGGAAGTTGAGTGCACACATTGACAACCGTTCTGTTAGATAGCTGCGTTTTGGATTTAGAAGCAGATATTTCCCTGTGCTTACTGCTGTTTCTTCCATATGCCGGTAATGGGCTGAAAACGCCTGTTTTGGGACTCTGCAGAGAAAGTCTCTGCAGACTGCTGAATCCACACACGGGTTTAACTCTGGAAGTTGAGTGCACACATTGACAACCGTTCTGTTAGATAGCTGCGTTTTGGATTTAGAAGCAGATATTTCCCTGTGCTTACTGCTGTTTCTTCCATATGCCGGTAATGGGCTGAAAACGCCTGTTTTGGGACTCTGCAGAGAAAGTCTCTGCAGACTGCTGAATCCACACACGGGTTTAACTCTGGAAGTTGAGTGCACACATTGACAACCGTTCTGTTAGATAGCTGCGTTTTGGATTTAGAAGCAGATATTTCCCTGTGCTTACTGCTGTTTCTTCCATATGCCGGTAATGGGCTGAAAACGCCTGTCTTGGGACTCTGCAGAGAAAGTCTCTGCAGACTGCTGAATCCACACACGGGTTTAACTCTGGAAGTTGAGTGCACACATTGACAACCGTTCTGTTAGATAGCTGCGTTTTGGATTTAGAAGCAGATATTTCCCTGTGCTTACTGCTGTTTCTTCCATATGCCGGTAATGGGCTGAAAACGCCTGTTTTGGGACTCTGCAGAGAAAGTCTCTGCAGACTGCTGAATCCACACACGGGTTTAACTCTGGAAGTTGAGTGCACACATTGACAACCGTTTCTGTTAGATAGCTGCGTTTTGGATTTAGAAGCAGATATTTCCCTGTGCTTACTGCTGTTTCTTCCATATGCCGGTAATGGGCTGAAAACGCCTATTTTGGGACTCTGCAGAGAAAGTCTCTGCAGACTGCTGAATCCACACACGGGTTTAACTCTGGAAGTTGAGTGCACACATTGACAACCGTTCTGTTAGATAGCTGCGTTTTGGATTTAGAAGCAGATATTTCCCTGTGCTTACTGCTGTTTCTTCCATATGCCGGTAATGGGCTGAAAACGCCTGTTTTGGGACTCTGCAGAGAAAGTCTCTGCAGACTGCTGAATCCACACACGGGTTTAACTCTGGAAGTTGAGTGCACACATTGACAACCGTTCTGTTAGATAGCTGCGTTTTGGATTTAGAAGCAGATATTTCCTGTGCTTACTGCTGTTTCTTCCATATGCCGGTAATGGGCTGAAAACGCCTGTCTTGGGACTCTGCAGATAAAGTCTCTGCAGACTGCTGAATCCACACACGGGTTTAACTCTGGAAGTTGAGTGCACACATTGACAACCGTTCTGTTAGATAGCTGCGTTTTGGATTTAGAAGCAGATATTTCCCTGTGCTTACTGCTGTTTCTTCCATATGCCGGTAATGGGCTGAAAACGCCTGTCTTGGGACTCTGCAGAGAAAGTCTCTGCAGACTGCTGAATCCACACACGGGTTTAACTCTGGAAGTTGAGTGCACACATTGACAACCGTTCTGTTAGATAGCTGCGTTTTGGATTTAGAAGCAGATATTTCCCTGTGCTTACAGCTGTTTCTTCCATATGCCGGTAATGGGCTGAAAACGCCTGTTTTGGGACTCTGCAGAGAAAGTCTCTGCAGACTGCTGAATCCACACACGGGTTTAACTCTGGAAGTTGAGTGCACACATTGACAACCGTTCTGTTAGATAGCTGCGTTTTGGATTTAGAAGCAGATATTTCCCTGTGCTTACTGCTGTTTCTTCCATATGCCGGTAATGGGCTGAAAACGCCTGTTTTGGGACTCTGCAGAGAAAGTCTCTGCAGACTGCTGAATCCACACACGGGTTTAACTCTGGAAGTTGAGTGCACACATTGACAACCGTTCTGTTAGATAGCTGCGTTTTGGATTTAGAAGCAGATATTTCCCTGTGCTTACTGCTGTTTCTTCCATATGCCGGTAATGGGCTGAAAACGCCTGTGTTGGGACTCTGCAGAGAAAGTCTCTGCAGACTGCTGAATCCACACACGGGTTTAACTCTGGAAGTTGAGTGCACACATTGACAACCGTTCTGTTAGATAGCTGCGTTTTCGATTTAGAAGCAGATATTTCCCTGTGCTTACTGCTGTTTCTTCCATATGCCGGTAATGGGCTGAAAACGCCTGTTTTGGGACTCTGCAGAGAAAGTCTCTGCAGACTGCTGAATCCACACACGGGTTTAACTCTGGAAGTTGAGTGCACACATTGACAACCGTTCTGTTAGATAGCTGCGTTTTGGATTTAGAAGCAGATATTTCCCTGTGCTTACTGCTGTTTCTTCCATATGCCGGTAATGGGCTGAAAACGCCTGTTTTGGGACTCTGCAGAGAAAGTCTCTGCAGACTGCTGAATCCACACACGGGTTTAACTCTGGAAGTTGAGTGCACACATTGACAACCGTTCTGTTAGATAGCTGCGTTTTGGATTTAGAAGCAGATATTTCCCTGTGCTTACTGCTGTTTCTTCCATATGCCGGTAATGGGCTGAAAACGCCTGTTTTGGGACTCTGCAGAGAAAGTCTCTGCAGACTGCTGAATCCACACACGGGTTTAACTCTGGAAGTTGAGTGCACACATTGACAACCGTTCTGTTAGATAGCTGCGTTTTGGATTTAGAAGCAGATATTTCCCTGTGCTTACTGCTGTTTCTTCCATATGCCGGTAATGGGCTGAAAACGCCTGTTTTGGGACTCTGCAGAGAAAGTCTCTGCAGACTGCTGAATCCACACACGGGTTTAACTCTGGAAGTTGAGTGCACACATTGACAACCGTTCTGTTAGATAGCTGCGTTTTGGATTTAGAAGCAGATATTTCCCTGTGCTTACTGCTGTTTCTTCCATATGCCGGTAATGGGCTGAAAACGCCTGTTTTGGGACTCTGCAGAGAAAGTCTCTGCAGACTGCTGAATCCACACACGGGTTTAACTCTGGAAGTTGAGTGCACACATTGACAACCGTTCTGTTAGATAGCTGCGTTTTGGATTTAGAAGCAGATATTTCCCTGTGCTTACTGCTGTTTCTTCCATATGCCGGTAATGGGCTGAAAACGCCTGTCTTGGGACTCTGCAGAGAAAGTCTCTGCAGACTGCTGAATCCACACACGGGTTTAACTCTGGAAGTTGAGTGCACACATTGACAACCGTTCTGTTAGATAGCTGCGTTTTGGATTTAGAAGCAGATATTTCCCTGTGCTTACTGCTGTTTCTTCCATATGCCGGTAATGGGCTGAAAACGCCTGTCTTGGGACTCTGCAGAGAAAGTCTCTGCAGACTGCTGAATCCACACACGGGTTTAACTCTGGAAGTTGAGTGCACACATTGACAACCGTTCTGT
This sequence comes from Aotus nancymaae, assembly GCF_030222135.1. Lineage (NCBI taxonomy): Eukaryota > Metazoa > Chordata > Mammalia > Primates > Aotidae > Aotus > Aotus nancymaae. The sequence goes on from NW_026989116.1 coordinate 61,358, forward strand.
TAGATAGCTGCGTTTTGGATTTAGAAGCAGATATTTCCCTGTGCTTACTGCTGTTTCTTCCATATGCCGGTAATGGGCTGAAAACGCCTGTCTTGGGACTCTGCAGAGAAAGTCTCTGCAGACTGCTGAATCCACACACGGGTTTAACTCTGGAAGTTGAGTGCACACATTGACAACCGTTCTGTTAGATAGCTGCGTTTTGGATTTAGAAGCAGATATTTCCCTGTGCTTACTGCTGTTTCTTCCATATGCCGGTAATGGGCTGAAAACGCCTGTTTTGGGACTCTGCAGAGAAAGTCTCTGCAGACTGCTGAATCCACACACGGGTTTAACTCTGGAAGTTGAGTGCACACATTGACAACCGTTCTGTTAGATAGCTGCGTTTTGGATTTAGAAGCAGATATTTCCCTGTGCTTACTGCTGTTTCTTCCATATGCCGGTAATGGGCTGAAAACGCCTGTTTTGGGACTCTGCAGAGAAAGTCTCTGCAGACTGCTGAATCCACACACGGGTTTAACTCTGGAAGTTGAGTGCACACATTGACAACCGTTCTGTTAGATAGCTGCGTTTTGGATTTAGAAGCAGATATTTCCCTGTGCTTACTGCTGTTTCTTCCATATGCCGGTAATGGGCTGAAAACGCCTGTTTTGGGACTCTGCAGAGAAAGTCTCTGCAGACTGCTGAATCCACACACGGGTTTAACTCTGGAAGTTGAGTGCACACATTGACAACCGTTCTGTTAGATAGCTGCGTTTTGGATTTAGAAGCAGATATTTCCCTGTGCTTACTGCTGTTTCTTCCATATTCCGGCAATGGGCTGAAAACGCCTGTTTTGGGACTCTGCAGAGAAAGTCTCTGCAGACTGCTGAATCCACACACGGGTTTAACTCTGGAAGTTGAGTGCACACATTGACAACCGTTCTGTTAGATAGCTGCGTTTTGGATTTAGAAGCAGATATTTCCCTGTGCTTACTGCTGTTTCTTCCATATGCCGGTAATGGGCTGAAAACGCCTGTTTTGGGACTCTGCAGAGAAAGTCTCTGCAGACTGCTGAATCCACACACGGGTTTAACTCTGGAAGTTGAGTGCACACATTGACAACCGTTCTGTTAGATAGCTGCGTTTTGGATTTAGAAGCAGATATTTCCCTGTGCTTACTGCTGTTTCTTCCATATGCCGGTAATGGGCTGAAAACGCCTGTTTTGGGACTCTGCAGAGAAAGTCTCTGCAGACTGCTGAATCCACACACGGGTTTAACTCTGGAAGTTGAGTGCACACATTGACAACCGTTCTGTTAGATAGCTGCGTTTTGGATTTAGAAGCAGATATTTCCCTGTGCTTACTGCTGTTTCTTCCATATGCCGGTAATGGGCTGAAAACGCCTGTGTTGGGACTCTGCAGAGAAAGTCTCTGCAGACTGCTGAATCCACACACGGGTTTAACTCTGGAAGTTGAGTGCACACATTGACAACCGTTCTGTTAGATAGCTGCGTTTTCGATTTAGAAGCAGATATTTCCCTGTGCTTACTGCTGTTTCTTCCATATGCCGGTAATGGGCTGAAAACGCCTGTTTTGGGACTCTGCAGAGAAAGTCTCTGCAGACTGCTGAATCCACACACGGGTTTAACTCTGGAAGTTGAGTGCACACATTGACAACCGTTCTGTTAGATAGCTGCGTTTTGGATTTAGAAGCAGATATTTCCCTGTGCTTACTGCTGTTTCTTCCATATGCCGGTAATGGGCTGAAAACGCCTGTTTTGGGACTCTGCAGAGAAAGTCTCTGCAGACTGCTGAATCCACACACGGGTTTAACTCTGGAAGTTGAGTGCACACATTGACAACCGTTCTGTTAGATAGCTGCGTTTTGGATTTAGAAGCAGATATTTCCCTGTGCTTACTGCTGTTTCTTCCATATGCCGGTAATGGGCTGAAAACGCCTGTTTTGGGACTCTGCAGAGAAAGTCTCTGCAGACTGCTGAATCCACACACGGGTTTAACTCTGGAAGTTGAGTGCACACATTGACAACCGTTCTGTTAGATAGCTGCGTTTTGGATTTAGAAGCAGATATTTCCCTGTGCTTACTGCTGTTTCTTCCATATGCCGGTAATGGGCTGAAAACGCCTGTTTTGGGACTCTGCAGAGAAAGTCTCTGCAGACTGCTGAATCCACACACGGGTTTAACTCTGGAAGTTGAGTGCACACATTGACAACCGTTCTGTTAGATAGCTGCGTTTTGGATTTAGAAGCAGATATTTCCCTGTGCTTACTGCTGTTTCTTCCATATGCCGGTAATGGGCTGAAAACGCCTGTTTTGGGACTCTGCAGAGAAAGTCTCTGCAGACTGCTGAATCCACACACGGGTTTAACTCTGGAAGTTGAGTGCACACATTGACAACCGTTCTGTTAGATAGCTGCGTTTTGGATTTAGAAGCAGATATTTCCCTGTGCTTACTGCTGTTTCTTCCATATGCCGGTAATGGGCTGAAAACGCCTGTCTTGGGACTCTGCAGAGAAAGTCTCTGCAGACTGCTGAATCCACACACGGGTTTAACTCTGGAAGTTGAGTGCACACATTGACAACCGTTCTGTTAGATAGCTGCGTTTTGGATTTAGAAGCAGATATTTCCCTGTGCTTACTGCTGTTTCTTCCATATGCCGGTAATGGGCTGAAAACGCCTGTCTTGGGACTCTGCAGAGAAAGTCTCTGCAGACTGCTGAATCCACACACGGGTTTAACTCTGGAAGTTGAGTGCACACATTGACAACCGTTCTGTTAGATAGCTGCGTTTTGGATTTAGAAGCAGATATTTCCCTGTGCTTACTGCTGTTTCTTCCATATGCCGGTAATGGGCTGAAAACGCCTGTCTTGGGACTCTGCAGAGAAAGTCTCTGCAGACTGCTGAATCCACACACGGGTTTAACTCTGGAAGTTGAGTGCACACATTGACAACCGTTCTGTTAGATAGCTGCGTTTTGGATTTAGAAGCAGATATTTCCCTGTGCTTACTGCTGTTTCTTCCATATGCCGGTAATGGGCTGAAAACGCCTGTTTTGGGACTCTGCAGAGAAAGTCTCTGCAGACTGCTGAATCCACACACGGGTTTAACTCTGGAAGTTGAGTGCACACATTGACAACCGTTCTGTTAGATAGCTGCGTTTTGGATTTAGAAGCAGATATTTCCCTGTGCTTACTGCTGTTTCTTCCATATGCCGGTAATGGGCTGAAAACGCCTGTTTTGGGACTCTGCAGAGAAAGTCTCTGCAGACTGCTGAATCCACACACGGGTTTAACTCTGGAAGTTGAGTGCACACATTGACAACCGTTCTGTTAGATAGCTGCGTTTTGGATTTAGAAGCAGATATTTCCCTGTGCTTACTGCTGTTTCTTCCATATGCCGGTAATGGGCTGAAAACGCCTGTTTTGGGACTCTGCAGAGAAAGTCTCTGCAGACTGCTGAATCCACACACGGGTTTAACTCTGGAAGTTGAGTGCACACATTGACAACCGTTCTGTTAGATAGCTGCGTTTTGGATTTAGAAGCAGATATTTCCCTGTGCTTACTGCTGTTTCTTCCATATTCCGGCAATGGGCTGAAAACGCCTGTTTTGGGACTCTGCAGAGAAAGTCTCTGCAGACTGCTGAATCCACACACGGGTTTAACTCTGGAAGTTGAGTGCACACATTGACAACCGTTCTGTTAGATAGCTGCGTTTTGGATTTAGAAGCAGATATTTCCCTGTGCTTACTGCTGTTTCTTCCATATGCCGGTAATGGGCTGAAAACGCCTGTTTTGGGACTCTGCAGAGAAAGTCTCTGCAGACTGCTGAATCCACACACGGGTTTAACTCTGGAAGTTGAGTGCACACATTGACAACCGTTCTGTTAGATAGCTGCGTTTTGGATTTAGAAGCAGATATTTCCCTGTGCTTACTGCTGTTTCTTCCATATGCCGGTAATGGGCTGAAAACGCCTGTCTTGGGACTCTGCAGAGAAAGTCTCTGCAGACTACTGAATCCACACACGGGTTTAACTCTGGAAGTTGAGTGCACACATTGACAACCGTTCTGTTAGATAGCTGCGTTTTGGATTTAGAAGCAGATATTTCCCTGTGCTTACTGCTGTTTCTTCCATATGCCGGTAATGGGCTGAAAACGCCTGTTTTGGGACTCTGCAGAGAAAGTGTTTGCAGACTGCTGAATCCACACACGGGTTTAACTCTGGAAGTTGAGTGCACACATTGACAACCGTTCTGTTAGATAGCTGCGTTTTGGATTTAGAAGCAGATATTTCCCTGTGCTTACTGCTGTTTCTTCCATATGCCGGTAATGGGCTGAAAACGCCTGTTTTGGGACTCTGCAGATAAAGTCTCTGCAGACTGCTGAATCCACACACGGGTTTAACTCTGGAAGTTGAGTGCACACATTGACAACCGTTCTGTTAGATAGCTGCGTTTTGGATTTAGAAGCAGATATTTCCCTGTGCTTACTGCTGTTTCTTCCATATGCCGGTAATGGGCTGAAAACGCCTGTTTTGGGACTCTGCAGAGAAAGTCTCTGCAGACTGCTGAATCCACACACGGGTTTAACTCTGGAAGTTGAGTGCACACATTGACAACCGTTCTGTTAGATAGCTGCGTTTTGGATTTAGAAGCAGATATTTCCCTGTGCTTACTGCTGTTTCTTCCATATGCCGGTAATGGGCTGAAAACGCCTGTTTTGGGACTCTGCAGAGAAAGTCTCTGCAGACTGCTGAATCCACACACGGGTTTAACTCTGGAAGTTGAGTGCACACATTGACAACCGTTCTGTTAGATAGCTGCGTTTTGGATTTAGAAGCAGATATTTCCCTGTGCTTACTGCTGTTTCTTCCATATGCCGGTAATGGGCTGAAAACGCCTGTTTTGGGACTCTGCAGAGAAAGTCTCTGCAGACTGCTGAATCCACACACGGGTTTAACTCTGGAAGTTGAGTGCACACATTGACAACCGTTCTGTTAGATAGCTGCGTTTTGGATTTAGAAGCAGATATTTCCCTGTGCTTACTGCTGTTTCTTCCATATGCCGGTAATGGGCTGAAAACGCCTGTTTTGGGACTCTGCAGAGAAAGTCTCTGCAGACTGCTGAATCCACACACGGGTTTAACTCTGGAAGTTGAGTGCACACATTGATAACCGTTCTGTTAGATAGCTGCGTTTTCGATTTAGAAGCAGATATTTCCCTGTGCTTACTGCTGTTTCTTCCATATGCCGGTAATGGGCTGAAAACGCCTGTCTTGGGACTCTGCAGATAAAGTCTCTGCAGACTGCTGAATCCACACACGGGTTTAACTCTGGAAGTTGAGTGCACACATTGACAACCGTTCTGTTACATAGCTGCGTTTTGGATTTAGAAGCAGATATTTCCCTGTGCTTACTGCTGTTTCTTCCATATGCCGGTAATGGGCTGAAAACGCCTGTTTTGGGACTCTGCAGAGAAAGTCTCTGCAGACTGCTGAATCCACACACGGGTTTAACTCTGGAAGTTGAGTGCACACATTGACAACCGTTCTGTTAGATAGCTGCGTTTTGGATTTAGAAGCAGATATTTCCCTGTGCTTACTGCTGTTTCTTCCATATGCCGGTAATGGGCTGAAAACGCCTGTCTTGGGACTCTGCAGAGAAAGTCTCTGCAGACTGCTGAATCCACACACGGGTTTAACTCTGGAAGTTGAGTGCACACATTGACAACCGTTCTGTTAGATAGCTGCGTTTTGGATTTAGAAGCAGATATTTCCCTGTGCTTACTGCTGTTTCTTCCATATGCCGGTAATGGGCTGAAAACGCCTGTTTTGGGACTCTGCAGAGAAAGTCTCTGCAGACTGCTGAATCCACACACGGGTTTAACTCTGGAAGTTGAGTGCACACATTGACAACCGTTCTGTTAGATAGCTGCGTTTTGGATTTAGAAGCAGATATTTCCCTGTGCTTACTGCTGTTTCTTCCATATGCCGGTAATGGGCTGAAAACGCCTGTTTTGGGACTCTGCAGAGAAAGTCTCTGCAGACTGCTGAATCCACACACGGGTTTAACTCTGGAAGTTGAGTGCACACATTGACAACCGTTCTGTTAGATAGCTGCGTTTTGGATTTAGAAGCAGATATTTCCCTGTGCTTACTGCTGTTTCTTCCATATGCCGGTAATCGGCTGAAAACGCCTGTCTTGGGACTCTGCAGAGAAAGTCTCTGCAGACTGCTGAATCCACACACGGGTTTAACTCTGGAAGTTGAGTGCACACATTGACAACCGTTCTGTTAGATAGCTGCGTTTTGGATTTAGAAGCAGATATTTCCCTGTGCTTACTGCTGTTTCTTCCATATGCCGGTAATGGGCTGAAAACGCCTGTCTTGGGACTCTGCAGAGAAAGTCTCTGCAGACTGCTGAATCCACACACGGGTTTATCTCTGGAAGTTGAGTGCACACAATGACAACCGTTCTGTTAGATAGCTGCGTTTTGGATTTAGAAGCAGATATTTCCCTGTGCTTACTGCTGTTTCTTCCATATGCCGGTAATGGGCTGAAAACGCCTGTCTTGGGACTCTGCAGAGAAAGTCTCTGCAGACTGCTGAATCCACACACGGGTTTAACTCTGGAAGTTGAGTGCACACATTGACAACCGTTCTGTTAGATAGCTGCGTTTTGGATTTAGAAGCAGATATTTCCCTGTGCTTACTGCTGTTTCTTCCATATGCCGGTAATGGGCTGAAAACGCCTGTTTTGGGACTCTGCAGAGAAAGTCTCTGCAGACTGCTGAATCCACACACGGGTTTAACTCTGGAAGTTGAGTGCACACATTGACAACCGTTCTGTTAGATAGCTGCGTTTTGGATTTAGAAGCAGATATTTCCCTGTGCTTACTGCTGTTTCTTCCATATGCCGGTAATGGGCTGAAAACGCCTGTTTTGGGACTCTGCAGAGAAAGTCTCTGCAGACTGCTGAATCCACACACGGGTTTAACTCTGGAAGTTGAGTGCACACATTGACAACCGTTCTGTTAGATAGCTGCGTTTTGGATTTAGAAGCAGATATTTCCCTGTGCTTACTGCTGTTTCTTCCATATGCCGGTAATGGGCTGAAAACGCCTGTTTTGGGACTCTGCAGAGAAAGTCTCTGCAGACTGCTGAATCCACACACGGGTTTAACTCTGGAAGTTGAGTGCACACATTGACAACCGTTCTGTTAGATAGCTGCGTTTTGGATTTAGAAGCAGATATTTCCCTGTGCTTACTGCTGTTTCTTCCATATGCCGGTAATGGGCTGAAAACGCCTGTTTTGGGACTCTGCAGAGAAAGTGTCTGCAGACTGCTGAATCCACACACGGGTTTAACTCTGGAAGTTGAGTGCACACATTGACAACCGTTCTGTTAGATAGCTGCGTTTTGGATTTAGAAGCAGATATTTCCCTGTGCTTACTGCTGTTTCTTCCATATGCCGGTAATGGGCTGAAAACGCCTGTTTTGGGACTCTGCAGAGAAAGTCTCTGCAGACTGCTGAATCCACACACGGGTTTAACTCTGGAAGTTGAGTGCACACATTGACAACCGTTCTGTTAGATAGCTGCGTTTTGGATTTAGAAGCAGATATTTCCCTGTGCTTACTGCTGTTTCTTCCATATGCCGGTAATGGGCTGAAAACGCCTGTCTTGGGACTCTGCAGAGAAAGTCTCTGCAGACTGCTGAATCCACACACGGGTTTAACTCTGGAAGTTGAGTGCACACATTGACAACCGTTCTGTTAGATAGCTGCGTTTTGGATTTAGAAGCAGATATTTCCCTGTGCTTACTGCTGTTTCTTCCGTATGCCGGTAATGGGCTGAAAACGCCTGTTTTGGGACTCTGCAGAGAAAGTCTCTGCAGACTGCTGAATCCACACACGGGTTTAACTCTGGAAGTTGAGTGCACACATTGACAACCGTTCTGTTAGATAGCTGCGTTTTGGATTTAGAAGCAGATATTTCCCTGTGCTTACTGCTGTTTCTTCCATATGCCGGTAATGGGCTGAAAACGCCTGTTTTGGGACTCTGCAGAGAAAGTCTCTGCAGACTGCTGAATCCACACACGGGTTTAACTCTGGAAGTTGAGTGCACACATTGACAACCGTTCTGTTAGATAGCTGCGTTTTGGATTTAGAAGCAGATATTTCCCTGTGCTTACTGCTGTTTCTTCCATATGCCGGTAATGGGCTGAAAACGCCTGTTTTGGGACTCTGCAGAGAAAGTCTCTGCAGACTGCTGAATCCACACACGGGTTTAACTCTGGAAGTTGAGTGCACACATTGACAACCGTTCTGTTAGATAGCTGCGTTTTGGATTTAGAAGCAGATATTTCCCTGTGCTTACTGCTGTTTCTTCCATATGCCGGTAATGGGCTGAAAACGCCTGTTTTGGGACTCTGCAGAGAAAGTCTCTGCAGACTGCTGAAGCCACACACGGGTTTAACTCTGGAAGTTGAGTGCACACATTGACAACCGTTCTGTTAGATAGCTGCGTTTTGGATTTAGAAGCAGATATTTCCCTGTGCTTACTGCTGTTTCTTCCATATGCCGGTAATGGGCTGAAAACGCCTGTCTTGGGACTCTGCAGAGAAAGTCTCTGCAGACTGCTGAATCCACACACGGGTTTAACTCTGGAAGTTGAGTGCACACATTGACAACCGTTCTGTTAGATAGCTGCGTTTTGGATTTAGAAGCAGATATTTCCCTGTGCTTACTGCTGTTTCTTCCATATGCCGGTAATGGGCTGAAAACGCCTGTTTTGGGACTCTGCAGAGAAAGTCTCTGCAGACTGCTGAATCCACACACGGGTTTAACTCTGGAAGTTGAGTGCACACATTGACAACCGTTCTGTTAGATAGCTGCGTTTTGGATTTAGAAGCAGATATTTCCCTGTGCTTACTGCTGTTTCTTCCATATGCCGGTAATGGGCTGAAAACGCCTGTTTTGGGACTCTGCAGAGAAAGTCTCTGCAGACTGCTGAATCCACACACGGGTTTAACTCTGGAAGTTGAGTGCACACATTGACAACCGTTCTGTTAGATAGCTGCGTTTTCGATTTAGAAGCAGATATTTCCCTGTGCTTACTGCTGTTTCTTCCATATGCCGGTAATGGGCTGAAAACGCCTGTCTTGGGACTCTGCAGAGAAAGTCTCTGCAGACTGCTGAATCCACACACGGGTTTAACTCTGGAAGTTGAGTGCACACATTGACAACCGTTCTGTTAGATAGCTGCGTTTTCGATTTAGAAGCAGATATTTCCCTGTGCTTACTGCTGTTTCTTCCATATGCCGGTAATGGGCTGAAAACGCCTGTCTTGGGACTCTGCAGAGAAAGTCTCTGCAGACTGCTGAATCCACACACGGGTTTAACTCTGGAAGTTGAGTGCACACATTGACAACCGTTCTGTTAGATAGCTGCGTTTTGGATTTAGAAGCAGATATTTCCCTGTGCTTACTGCTGTTTCTTCCATATGCCGGTAATGGGCTGAAAACGCCTGTTTTGGGACTCTGCAGAGAAAGTCTCTGCAGACTGCTGAATCCACACACGGGTTTAACTCTGGAAGTTGAGTGCACACATTGACAACCGTTCTGTTAGATAGCTGCGTTTTGGATTTAGAAGCAGATATTTCCCTGTGCTTACTGCTGTTTCTTCCATATGCCGGTAATGGGCTGAAAACGCCTGTTTTGGGACTCTGCAGAGAAAGTCTCTGCAGACTGCTGAATCCACACACGGGTTTAACTCTGGAAGTTGAGTGCACACATTGACAACCGTTCTGTTAGATAGCTGCGTTTTGGATTTAGAAGCAGATATTTCCCTGTGCTTACTGCTGTTTCTTCCATATGCCGGTAATGGGCTGAAAACGCCTGTTTTGGGACTCTGCAGAGAAAGTCTCTGCAGACTGCTGAAGCCACACACGGGTTTAACTCTGGAAGTTGAGTGCACACATTGACAACCGTTCTGTTAGATAGCTGCGTTTTGGATTTAGAAGCAGATATTTCCCTGTGCTTACTGCTGTTTCTTCCATATGCCGGTAATGGGCTGAAAACGCCTGTTTTGGGACTCTGCAGAGAAAGTCTCTGCAGACTGCTGAAGCCACACACGGGTTTAACTCTGGAAGTTGAGTGCACACATTGACAACCGTTCTGTTAGATAGCTGCGTTTTGGATTTAGAAGCAGATATTTCCCTGTGCTTACTGCTGTTTCTTCCATATGCCGGTAATGGGCTGAAAACGCCTGTCTTGGGACTCTGCAGAGAAAGTCTCTGCAGACTGCTGAATCCACACACGGGTTTAACTCTGGAAGTTGAGTGCACACATTGACAACCGTTCTGTTAGATAGCTGCGTTTTGGATTTAGAAGCAGATATTTCCCTGTGCTTACTGCTGTTTCTTCCATATGCCGGTAATGGGCTGAAAACGCCTGTCTTGGGACTCTGCAGAGAAAGTCTCTGCAGACTGCTGAATCCACACACGGGTTTAACTCTGGAAGTTGAGTGCACACATTGACAACCGTTCTGTTAGATAGCTGCGTTTTGGATTTAGAAGCAGATATTTCCCTGTGCTTACTGCTGTTTCTTCCATATGCCGGTAATGGGCTGAAAACGCCTGTTTTGGGACTCTGCAGAGAAAGTCTCTGCAGACTGCTGAATCCACACACGGGTTTAACTCTGGAAGTTGAGTGCACACATTGACAACCGTTCTGTTACATAGCTGCGTTTTGGATTTAGAAGCAGATATTTCCCTGTGCTTACTGCTGTTTCTTCCATATGACGGTAATGGGCTGAAAACGCCTGTCTTGGGACTCTGCAGAGAAAGTCTCTGCAGACTGCTGAATCCACACACGGGTTTAACTCTGGAAGTTGAGTGCACACATTGACAACCGTTCTGTTACATAGCTGCGTTTTGGATTTAGAAGCAGATATTTCCCTGTGCTTACTGCTGTTTCTTCCATATGCCGGTAATGGGCTGAAAACGCCTGTTTTGGGACTCTGCAGAGAAAGTCTCTGCAGACTGCTGAAGCCACACACGGGTTTAACTCTGGAAGTTGAGTGCACACATTGACAACCGTTCTGTTAGATAGCTGCGTTTTGGATTTAGAAGCAGATATTTCCCTGTGCTTACTGCTGTTTCTTCCATATGCCGGTAATGGGCTGAAAACGCCTGTTTTGGGACTCTGCAGAGAAAGTCTCTGCAGACTGCTGAAGCCACACACGGGTTTAACTCTGGAAGTTGAGTGCACACATTGACAACCGTTCTGTTAGATAGCTGCGTTTTGGATTTAGAAGCAGATATTTCCCTGTGCTTACTGCTGTTTCTTCCATATGCCGGTAATGGGCTGAAAACGCCTGTTTTGGGACTCTGCAGAGAAAGTCTCTGCAGACTGCTGAATCCACACACGGGTTTAACTCTGGAAGTTGAGTGCACACATTGACAACCGTTCTGTTAGATAGCTGCGTTTTGGATTTAGAAGCAGATATTTCCCTGTGCTTACTGCTGTTTCTTCCATATGCCGGTAATGGGCTGAAAACGCCTGTTTTGGGACTCTGCAGAGAAAGTCTCTGCAGACTGCTGAATCCACACACGGGTTTAACTCTGGAAGTTGAGTGCACACATTGACAACCGTTCTGTTAGATAGCTGCGTTTTGGATTTAGAAGCAGATATTTCCCTGTGCTTACTGCTGTTTCTTCCATATGCCGGTAAAGGGCTGAAAACGCCTGTTTTGGGACTCTGCAGAGAAAGTCTCTGCAGACTGCTGAATCCACACACCGGTTTAACTCTGGAAGTGGAGTGCACACATTGACAACCGTTCTGTTAGATAGCTGCGTTTTGGATTTAGAAGCAGATATTTCCCTGTGCTTACTGCTGTTTCTTCCATATGCCGGTAATGGGCTGAAAACGCCTGTTTTGGGACTCTGCAGAGAAAGTCTCTGCAGACTGCTGAATCCACACACGGGTTTAACTCTGGAAGTTGAGTGCACACATTGACAACCGTTCTGTTACATAGCTGCGTTTTCGATTTAGAAGCAGATATTTCCCTGTGCTTACTGCTGTTTCTTCCATATGCCGGTAATGGGCTGAAAACGCCTGTTTTGGGACTCTGCAGAGAAAGTCTCTGCAGACTGCTGAATCCACACACGGGTTTAACTCTGGAAGTTGAGTGCACACATTGACAACCGTTCTGTTAGATAGCTGCGTTTTCGATTTAGAAGCAGATATTTCCCTGTGCTTACTGCTGTTTCTTCCATATGCCGGTAATGGGCTGAAAACGCCTGTCTTGGGACTCTGCAGAGAAAGTCTCTGCAGACTGCTGAATCCACACACGGGTTTAACTCTGGAAGTTGAGTGCACACATTGACAACCGTTCTGTTAGATAGCTGCGTTTTGGATTTAGAAGCAGATATTTCCCTGTGCTTACTGCTGTTTCTTCCATATGCCGGTAATGGGCTGAAAACGCCTGTCTTGGGACTCTGCAGAGAAAGTCTCTGCAGACTGCTGAATCCACACACGGGTTTAACTCTGGAAGTTGAGTGCACACATTGACAACCGTTCTGTTAGATAGCTGCGTTTTGGATTTAGAAGCAGATATTTCCCTGTGCTTACTGCTGTTTCTTCCATATGCCGGTAATGGGCTGAAAACGCCTGTCTTGGGACTCTGCAGAGAAAGTCTCTGCAGACTGCTGAATCCACACACGGGTTTAACTCTGGAAGTTGAGTGCACACATTGACAACCGTTCTGTTAGATAGCTGCGTTTTGGATTTAGAAGCAGATATTTCCCTGTGCTTACTGCTGTTTCTTCCATATGCCGGTAATGGGCTGAAAACGCCTGTTTTGGGACTCTGCAGAGAAAGTCTCTGCAGACTGCTGAATCCACACACGGGTTTAACTCTGGAAGTTGAGTGCACACATTGACAACCGTTCTGTTAGATAGCTGCGTTTTGGATTTAGAAGCAGATATTTCCCTGTGCTTACTGCTGTTTCTTCCATATGCCGGTAATGGGCTGAAAACGCCTGTTTTGGGACTCTGCAGAGAAAGTCTCTGCAGACTGCTGAATCCACACACGGGTTTAACTCTGGATGTTGAGTGCACACATTGACAACCGTTCTGTTAGATAGCTGCGTTTTGGATTTAGAAGCAGATATTTCCCTGTGCTTACTGCTGTTTCTTCCATATGCCGGTAATGGGCTGAAAACGCCTGTCTTGGGACTCTGCAGAGAAAGTCTCTGCAGACTGCTGAATCCACACACGGGTTTAACTCTGGAAGTTGAGTGCACACATTGACAACCGTTCTGTTAGATAGCTGCGTTTTGGATTTAGAAGCAGATATTTCCCTGTGCTTACTGCTGTTTCTTCCATATGCCGGTAATGGGCTGAAAACGCCTGTTTTGGGACTCTGCAGAGAAAGTCTCTGCAGACTGCTGAATCCACACACGGGTTTAACTCTGGAAGTTGAGTGCACACATTGACAACCGTTCTGTTAGATAGCTGCGTTTTGGATTTAGAAGCAGATATTTCCCTGTGCTTACTGCTGTTTCTTCCATATGCCGGTAATGGGCTGAAAACGCCTGTCTTGGGACTCTGCAGAGAAAGTCTCTGCAGACTGCTGAATCCACACACGGGTTTAACTCTGGAAGTTGAGTGCACACATTGACAACCGTTCTGTTAGATAGCTGCGTTTTGGATTTAGAAGCAGATATTTCCCTGTGCTTACTGCTGTTTCTTCCATATGCCGGTAATGGGCTGAAAACGCCTGTTTTGGGACTCTGCAGAGAAAGTCTCTGCAGACTGCTGAATCCACACACGGGTTTAACTCTGGAAGTTGAGTGCACACATTGACAACCGTTCTGTTAGATAGCTGCGTTTTGGATTTAGAAGCAGATATTTCCCTGTGCTTACTGCTGTTTCTTCCATATGCCGGTAATGGGCTGAAAACGCCTGTCTTGGGACTCTGCAGAGAAAGTCTCTGCAGACTGCTGAATCCACACACGGGTTTAACTCTGGAAGTTGAGTGCACACATTGACAACCGTTCTGTTAGATAGCTGCGTTTTGGATTTAGAAGCAGATATTTCCCTGTGCTTACTGCTGTTTCTTCCATATGCCGGTAATGGGCTGAAAACGCCTGTTTTGGGACTCTGCAGAGAAAGTCTCTGCAGACTGCTGAATCCACACACGGGTTTAACTCTGGAAGTTGAGTGCACACATTGACAACCGTTCTGTTAGATAGCTGCGTTTTGGATTTAGAAGCAGATATTTCCCTGTGCTTACTGCTGTTTCTTCCATATGCCGGTAATGGGCTGAAAACGCCTGTTTTGGGACTCTGCAGAGAAAGTCTCTGCAGACTGCTGAATCCACACACGGGTTTAACTCTGGAAGTTGAGTGCACACATTGACAACCGTTCTGTTAGATAGCTGCGTTTTGGATTTAGAAGCAGATATTTCCCTGTGCTTACTGCTGTTTCTTCCATATGCCGGTAATGGGCTGAAAACGCCTGTTTTGGGACTCTGCAGAGAAAGTCTCTGCAGACTGCTGAATCCACACACGGGTTTAACTCTGGAAGTTGAGTGCACACATTGACAACCGTTCTGTTAGATAGCTGCGTTTTGGATTTAGAAGCAGATATTTCCCTGTGCTTACTGCTGTTTCTTCCATATGCCGGTAATGGGCTGAAAACGCCTGTTTTGGGACTCTGCAGAGAAAGTGTTTGCAGACTGCTGAATCCACACACGGGTTTAACTCTGGAAGTTGAGTGCACACATTGACAACCGTTCTGTTAGATAGCTGCGTTTTGGATTTAGAAGCAGATATTTCCCTGTGCTTACTGCTGTTTCTTCCATATGCCGGTAATGGGCTGAAAACGCCTGTTTTGGGACTCTGCAGAGAAAGTCTCTGCAGACTGCTGAATCCACACACGGGTTTAACTCTGGAAGTTGAGTGCACACATTGACAACCGTTCTGTTAGATAGCTGCGTTTTGGATTTAGAAGCAGATATTTCCCTGTGCTTACTGCTGTTTCTTCCATATGCCGGTAATGGGCTGAAAACGCCTGTTTTGGGACTCTGCAGAGAAAGTCTCTGCAGACTGCTGAATCCACACACGGGTTTAACTCTGGAAGTTGAGTGCACACATTGACAACCGTTCTGTTAGATAGCTGCGTTTTGGATTTAGAAGCAGATATTTCCCTGTGCTTACTGCTGTTTCTTCCATATGCCGGTAATGGGCTGAAAACGCCTGTTTTGGGACTCTGCAGAGAAAGTCTCTGCAGACTGCTGAATCCACACACGGGTTTAACTCTGGAAGTTGAGTGCACACATTGACAACCGTTCTGTTAGATAGCTGCGTTTTGGATTTAGAAGCAGATATTTCCCTGTGCTTACTGCTGTTTCTTCCATATGCCGGTAATGGGCTGAAAACGCCTGTTTTGGGACTCTGCAGAGAAAGTCTCTGCAGACTGCTGAATCCACACACGGGTTTAACTCTGGAAGTTGAGTGCACACATTGACAACCGTTCTGTTAGATAGCTGCGTTTTGGATTTAGAAGCAGATATTTCCCTGTGCTTACTGCTGTTTCTTCCATATGCCGGTAATGGGCTGAAAACGCCTGTTTTGGGACTCTGCAGAGAAAGTCTCTGCAGACTGCTGAATCCACACACGGGTTTAACTCTGGAAGTTGAGTGCACACATTGACAACCGTTCTGTTAGATAGCTGCGTTTTGGATTTAGAAGCAGATATTTCCCTGTGCTTACTGCTGTTTCTTCCATATGCCGGTAATGGGCTGAAAACGCCTGTTTTGGGACTCTGCAGAGAAAGTCTCTGCAGACTGCTGAATCCACACACGGGTTTAACTCTGGAAGTTGAGTGCACACATTGACAACCGTTCTGTTAGATAGCTGCGTTTTGGATTTAGAAGCAGATATTTCCCTGTGCTTACTGCTGTTTCTTCCATATGCCGGTAATGGGCTGAAAACGCCTGTTTTGGGACTCTGCAGAGAAAGTCTCTGCAGACTGCTGAATCCACACACGGGTTTAACTCTGGAAGTTGAGTGCACACATTGACAACCGTTCTGTTAGATAGCTGCGTTTTGGATTTAGAAGCAGATATTTCCCTGTGCTTACTGCTGTTTCTTCCATATGCCGGTAATGGGCTGAAAACGCCTGTTTTGGGACTCTGCAGAGAAAGTCTCTGCAGACTGCTGAATCCACACACGGGTTTAACTCTGGAAGTTGAGTGCACACATTGACAACCGTTCTGTTAGATAGCTGCGTTTTGGATTTAGAAGCAGATATTTCCCTGTGCTTACTGCTGTTTCTTCCATATGCCGGTAATGGGCTGAAAACGCCTGTTTTGGGACTCTGCAGAGAAAGTCTCTGCAGACTGCTGAATCCACACACGGGTTTAACTCTGGAAGTTGAGTGCACACATTGACAACCGTTCTGTTAGATAGCTGCGTTTTGGATTTAGAAGCAGATATTTCCCTGTGCTTACTGCTGTTTCTTCCATATGCCGGTAATGGGCTGAAAACGCCTGTCTTGGGACTCTGCAGAGAAAGTCTCTGCAGACTGCTGAATCCACACACGGGTTTAACTCTGGAAGTTGAGTGCACACATTGACAACCGTTCTGTTAGATAGCTGCGTTTTGGATTTAGAAGCAGATATTTCCCTGTGCTTACTGCTGTTTCTTCCATATGCCGGTAATGGGCTGAAAACGCCTGTCTTGGGACTCTGCAGAGAAAGTCTCTGCAGACTGCTGAATCCACACACGGGTTTAACTCTGGAAGTTGAGTGCACACATTGACAACCGTTCTGTTAGATAGCTGCGTTTTGGATTTAGAAGCAGATATTTCCCTGTGCTTACTGCTGTTTCTTCCATATGCCGGTAATGGGCTGAAAACGCCTGTCTTGGGACTCTGCAGAGAAAGTCTCTGCAGACTGCTGAATCCACACACGGGTTTAACTCTGGAAGTTGAGTGCACACATTGACAACCGTTCTGTTAGATAGCTGCGTTTTGGATTTAGAAGCAGATATTTCCCTGTGCTTACTGCTGTTTCTTCCATATGCCGGTAATGGGCTGAAAACGCCTGTTTTGGGACTCTGCAGAGAAAGTCTCTGCAGACTGCTGAATCCACACACGGGTTTAACTCTGGAAGTTGAGTGCACACATTGACAACCGTTCTGTTAGATAGCTGCGTTTTGGATTTAGAAGCAGATATTTCCCTGTGCTTACTGCTGTTTCTTCCATATGCCGGTAATGGGCTGAAAACGCCTGTTTTGGGACTCTGCAGAGAAAGTCTCTGCAGACTGCTGAATCCACACACGGGTTTAACTCTGGAAGTTGAGTGCACACATTGACAACCGTTCTGTTAGATAGCTGCGTTTTGGATTTAGAAGCAGATATTTCCCTGTGCTTACTGCTGTTTCTTCCATATGCCGGTAATGGGCTGAAAACGCCTGTTTTGGGACTCTGCAGAGAAAGTCTCTGCAGACTGCTGAATCCACACACGGGTTTAACTCTGGAAGTTGAGTGCACACATTGACAACCGTTCTGTTAGATAGCTGCGTTTTGGATTTAGAAGCAGATATTTCCCTGTGCTTACTGCTGTTTCTTCCATATGCCGGTAATGGGCTGAAAACGCCTGTCTTGGGACTCTGCAGAGAAAGTCTCTGCAGACTGCTGAATCCACACACGGGTTTAACTCTGGAAGTTGAGTGCACACATTGACAACCGTTCTGTTAGATAGCTGCGTTTTGGATTTAGAAGCAGATATTTCCCTGTGCTTACTGCTGTTTCTTCCATATGCCGGTAATGGGCTGAAAACGCCTGTTTTGGGACTCTGCAGAGAAAGTCTCTGCAGACTGCTGAATCCACACACGGGTTTAACTCTGGAAGTTGAGTGCACACATTGACAACCGTTCTGTTAGATAGCTGCGTTTTGGATTTAGAAGCAGATATTTCCCTGTGCTTACTGCTGTTTCTTCCATATGCCGGTAATGGGCTGAAAACGCCTGTTTTGGGACTCTGCAGAGAAAGTCTCTGCAGACTGCTGAATCCACACACGGGTTTAACTCTGGAAGTTGAGTGCACACATTGACAACCGTTCTGTTAGATAGCTGCGTTTTGGATTTAGAAGCAGATATTTCCCTGTGCTTACTGCTGTTTCTTCCATATGCCGGTAATGGGCTGAAAACGCCTGTCTTGGGACTCTGCAGAGAAAGTCTCTGCAGACTGCTGAATCCACACACGGGTTTAACTCTGGAAGTTGAGTGCACACATTGACAACCGTTCTGTTAGATAGCTGCGTTTTGGATTTAGAAGCAGATATTTCCCTGTGCTTACTGCTGTTTCTTCCATATGCCGGTAATGGGCTGAAAACGCCTGTTTTGGGACTCTGCAGAGAAAGTCTCTGCAGACTGCTGAATCCACACACGGGTTTAACTCTGGAAGTTGAGTGCACACATTGACAACCGTTCTGTTAGATAGCTGCGTTTTGGATTTAGAAGCAGATATTTCCCTGTGCTTACTGCTGTTTCTTCCATATGCCGGTAATGGGCTGAAAACGCCTGTTTTGGGACTCTGCAGAGAAAGTCTCTGCAGACTGCTGAATCCACACACGGGTTTAACTCTGGAAGTTGAGTGCACACATTGACAACCGTTCTGTTAGATAGCTGCGTTTTGGATTTAGAAGCAGATATTTCCCTGTGCTTACTGCTGTTTCTTCCATATGCCGGTAATGGGCTGAAAACGCCTGTTTTGGGACTCTGCAGAGAAAGTCTCTGCAGACTGCTGAATCCACACACGGGTTTAACTCTGGAAGTTGAGTGCACACATTGACAACCGTTCTGTTAGATAGCTGCGTTTTCGATTTAGAAGCAGATATTTCCCTGTGCTTACTGCTGTTTCTTCCATATGCCGGTAATGGGCTGAAAACGCCTGTTTTGGGACTCTGCAGAGAAAGTCTCTGCAGACTGCTGAATCCACACACGGGTTTAACTCTGGAAGTTGAGTGCACACATTGACAACCGTTCTGTTAGATAGCTGCGTTTTGGATTTAGAAGCAGATATTTCCCTGTGCTTACTGCTGTTTCTTCCATATGCCGGTAATGGGCTGAAAACGCCTGTCTTGGGACTCTGCAGAGAAAGTCTCTGCAGACTGCTGAATCCACACACGGGTTTAACTCTGGAAGTTTGAGTGCACACATTGACAACCGTTCTGTTAGATAGCTGCGTTTTGGATTTAGAAGCAGATATTGTCCCCTGTGCTTACTGCTGTTTCTTCCATATGCCGGTAATGGGCTGAAAACGCCTGTTTTGGGGACTCTGCAGAGAAAGTCTCTGCAGGACTGCTGAATCCACACACGGGTTTAACTCTGGAAGTTGAGTGCACACATTGACAACCGTTCTGTTAGATAGCTGCGTTTTGGATTTAGAAGCAGATATTTCCCTGTGCTTACTGCTGTTTTCTTCCAATATGCCGGTAATGGGCTGAAAACGCCTGTCTTGGGACTCCTGCAGAGAAAGTCTCTGCAGACGGCTGAATCCACACACGGGTTTAACTCTGGAAGTTGAGTGCACACATTGACAACCGTTCTGTTAGATAGCTGCGTTTGGATTTAGAAGCAGATATTTCCCTGTGCTTACTGCTGTTTCTTCCATATGCCGGTAATGGGCTGAGGAAACGCCTGTTTTGGGACTCTGCAGAGAAAGTCTCTGCAGACTGCTGAATCCACACACGGGTTTAACTCTGGAAGTTGAGTGCACACATTGACAACCGTTCTGTTAGATAGCTGCGTTTTGGATTTAGAAGCAGATATTTCCCTGTGCTTACTGCTGTTTCTTCCATATGCCGGGTAATGGGCTGAAAAACGCCTGTTTTGGGACTCTGCAGAGAAAGTCTCTGCAGACTGCTGAATCCACACACGGGGTTTAACTCTGGAAGTTGAGTGCACACATTGACAACCGTTCTGTTAGATAGCTGCGTTTTGGATTTAGAAAGCAGATATTTCCCTGTGCTTACTGCTGTTTCTTCCATATGCCGGTAATGGGCTGAAAACGCCTGTTTTGGGACTCTGCAGAGAAAGTCTCTGCAGACTGCTGAATCCACACACGGGTTTAACTCTGGAAGTTGAGTGCACAATTGACAACCGTTCTGTTAGATAGCTGCGTTTTGGATTTAGAAGCAGATATTTCCCTGTGCTTACTGCTGTTTCTTCCATATGCCGGTAATGGGCTGGAAAACGCCTGTTTTGGGACTCTGCAGAGAAAGTCTCTGCAGACTGCTGAATCCACACACGGGTTTAACTCTGGAAGTTGAGTGCACACATTGACAACCGTTCTGTTAGATAGCTGCGTTTTGGATTTAGAAGCAGATATTTCCCTGTGCTTACTGCTGTTTCTTCCATATGCCGGTAATGGGCTGAAAACGCCTGTTTTTGGGACTCTGCAGAGAAAGTCTCTGCAGACTGCTGAATCCACACACGGGTTTAACTCTGGAAGTTGAGTGCACACATTGACAACCGTTCTGTTAGATAGCTGCGTTTTGGATTTAGAAGCAGATATTTCCCTGTGCTTACTGCTGTTTCTTCCTTATGCCGGTAATGGGCTGAAAACGCCTGTTTTGGGACTCTGCAGAGAAAGTCTCTGCAGACTGCTGAATCCACACACGGGTTTAACTCTGGAAGTTGAGTGCACACATTGACAACCGTTCTGTTAGATAGCTGCGTTTTGGGATTTAGAAGCAGATATTTCCCTGTGCTTACTGCTGTTTCTTCCATATGCCGGTAATGGGCTGAAAACGCCTGTTTTTGGGACTCTGCAGAGAAAGTCTCTGCAGACTGCTGTATCCACACACGGGTTTAACTCTGGAAGTTGAGTGCACACATTGACAACCGATCTGTTAGATAGCTGCGTTTTGGATTTAGAAGCAGATATTTCCCTGTGCTTACTGCTGTTTTCTTCCATATGCCGGTAATGGGCTGGAAAACGCCTGTTTTGGGACTCTGCAGAGAAAGTGTTGCAGACTGCTGAATCCACACACGGGTTTTTAACTCTGGAAGTTGAGTGCCACACATTGACAAACCGTTCTGTTAGATAGCTGCGTTTGGATTTAGAAGCAGATATTTCCCTGTGCTCACTGCTGTTTCTTCCATATGCCGGTAATGGGCTGAAAACGCCTGTTTTGGGACTCTGCAGAGAAAGTCTCTGCAGACTGCTGAATCCACACACGGGTTTAACTCTGGAAGTTGAGTGCACACATGGACAACCGTTCTGTTAGATAGCTGCGTTTTGGATTTTGAAGCAGATATTTCCCTGTGCTTACTGCTGTTTCTTCATATGCCGGTAATGGGCTGGAAAACGCCTGTTTTGGGACTCTGCAGAGAAAGTCTCTGCAGACTGCTGAATCCACACACGGGGTTTAACTCTGGAAGTTGAGTGCACACATTGACAACCGTTCTGTTAGATAGCTGCGTTTTGGATTTAGAAGCAGATATTTCCCTGTGCTTACTGCTGTTTCTTCATCTGCCGGTAATGGGGCTGAAAACGCCTGTCTTGGGACTCTGCAGAGAAAGTCTCTGCAGACTGCTGAATCCACACACGGGTTAACTCTGGAAGTTGAGTGCACACATTGACAAACCGTTCTGTTAGATAGCTGCGTTTTGGATTTAGAAGCAGATATTTCCCTGTGCTTACTGCTGTTTCTTCCATATGCCGGTAATGGGCTGAAAACGCCTGTCTTGGGGACTCTGCAGAGAAAGTCTCTGCAGACTGCTGAATCCACCACACGGGTTTAACTCTGGAAGTTGAGTGCACACATTGACAACCGTCTGTTAGATAGCTGCGTTGTTTGGATTTAGAATCAGATATTTCCCTGTGCTTACTGCTGTTTCTTCCATATGCCGGTAATGGGCTGGAAAACGCCTGTTTTGGGACTCTGCAGAGAAAGTCCTCTGCAGACTGCTGAATCCACACACGGGTTTAACTCTGGAAGTTGAGTGCACACATTGACAACCGTTCTGTTAGATAGCTGCGTTTTGGATTTAGAAGCAGATATTTCCCTGTGCTTTACTGCTGTTTCTTCCATATGCCGGTAATGGGCTTGAAAACGCCTGTTTTGGGACTCTGCAGAGAAAGTCTCTGCAGACTGCTGAATCCACCACACGGGTTTAACTCTGGAAGTTGGAGTGGCACACATTGACAACCGTTCTGTTAGATAGCTGCGTTTTGGATTTAGAAGCAGATATTTCCCTGTGCTTACTGCTGTTTCTTCCATATGCC
>NW_026989117.1:0-89458 GCF_030222135.1 Aotus nancymaae
AACAGGCGTTTTCAGCCCATTACCGGCATATGGAAGAAACAGCAGTAAGCACAGGGAAATATCTGCTTCTAAATCCAAAACGCAGCTATCTAACAGAACGGTTGTCAATGTGTGCACTCAACTTCCAGAGTTAAACCCGTGTGTGGATTCAGCAGTCTGCAGAGACTTTCTCTGCAGAATCCCAAAACAGGCGTTTTTCAGCCCATTACCGGCATATGGAAGAAACAGCAGTAAGCACAGGGAAATATCTGCTTCTAAATCCAAAACGCAGCTATCTAACAGAACGGTTGTCAATGTGTGCACTCAACTTCCAGAGTTAAACCCGTGTGTGGATTCAGCAGTCTGCAGAGACTTTCTCTGCAGAGTCCCAAAACAGGCGTTTTCAGCCCATTACCGGCATATGGAAGAAACAGCAGTAAGCACAGGGAAATATCTGCTTCTAAATCCAAAACGCAGCTATCTAACAGAACGGTTGTCAATGTGTGCACTCAACTTCCAGAGTTAAACCCGTGTGTGGATTCAGCAGTCTGCAGAGACTTTCTCTGCAGAGTCCCAAAACAGGCGTTTTCAGCCCATTACCGGCATATGGTAGAAACAGCAGTAAGCACAAGGAAATATCTGCTTCTAAATCCAAAACGCAGCTATCTAACAGAACGGTTGTCAATGTGTGCACTCAACTTCCAGAGTTAAACCCGTGTGTGGATTCAGCAGTCTGCAGAGACTTTCTCTGCAGAGTCCCAAAACAGGCGTTTTCAGCCCATTACCGGCATATGGAAGAAACAGCAGTAAGCACAGGGAAATATCTGCTTCTAAATCCAAAACGCAGCTATCTAACAGAACGGTTGTCAATGTGTGCACTCAACTTCCAGAGTTAAACCCGTGTGTGGATTCAGCAGTCTGCAGAGACTTTCTCTGCAGAGTCCCAAAACAGGCGTTTTCAGCCCATTACCGGCATATGGAAGAAACAGCAGTAAGCACAGGGAAATATCTGCTTCTAAATCCAAAACGCAGCTATCTAACAGAACGGTTGTCAATGTGTGCACTCAACTTCCAGAGTTAAACCCGTGTGTGGATTCAGCAGTCTGCAGGACACTTTCTCTGCAGAGTCCCAAAACAGGCGTTTTCAGCCCATTACCGGCATATGGAAGAAACAGCAGTAAGCACAGGGAAATATCTGCTTCTAAATCCAAAACGCAGCTATCTAACAGAACGGTTGTCAATGTGTGCACTCAACTTCCAGAGTTAAACCCGTGTGTGGATTCAGCAGTCTGCAGACACTTTCTCTGCAGAGTCCCAAAACAGGCGTTTTCAGCCCATTACCGGCATATGGAAGAAACAGCAGTAAGCACAGGGAAATATCTGCTTCTAAATCCAAAACGCAGCTATCTAACAGAACGGTTGTCAATGTGTGCACTCAACTTCCAGAGTTAAACCCGTGTGTGGATTCAGCAGTCTGCAAACACTTTCTCTGCAGAGTCCCAAAACAGGCGTTTTCAGCCCATTACCGGCATATGGAAGAAACAGCAGTAAGCACAGGGAAATATCTGCTTCTAAATCCAAAACGCAGCTATCTAACAGAACGGTTGTCAATGTGTGCACTCAACTTCCAGAGTTAAACCCGTGTGTGGATTCAGCAGTCCTGCAGAGACTTTCTCTGCAGAGTCCCAAAACAGGCGTTTTCAGCCCATTACCGGCATATGGAAGAAACAGCAGTAAGCACAGGGAAATATCTGCTTCTAAATCCAAAACGCAGCTATCTAACAGAACGGTTGTCAATGTGTGCACTCAACTTCCAGAGTTAAACCCGTGTGTGGATTCAGCAGTCTGCAGACACTTTCTCTGCAGAGTCCCAAAACAGGCGTTTTCAGCCCATTACCGGCATATGGAAGAAACAGCAGTAAGCACAGGGAAATATCTGCTTCTAAATCCAAAACGCAGCTATCTAACAGAACGGTTGTCAATGTGTGCACTCAACTTCCAGAGTTAAACCCGTGTGTGGATTCAGCAGTCTGCAAACACTTTCTCTGCAGAGTCCCAAAACAGGCGTTTTCAACCCATTACCGGCATATGGAAGAAACAGCAGTAAGCACAGGGAAATATCTGCTTCTAAATCCAAAACGCAGCTATCTAACAGAACGGTTGTCAATGTGTGCACTCAACTTCCAGAGTTAAACCCGTGTGTGGATTCAGCAGTCTGCAGAGACTTTCTCTGCAGAGTCCCAAAACAGGCGTTTTCAGCCCATTACCGGCATATGGAAGAAACAGCAGTAAGCACAGGGAAATATCTGCTTCTAAATCCAAAACGCAGCTATCTAACAGAACGGTTGTCAATGTGTGCACTCAACTTCCAGAGTTAAACCCGTGTGTGGATTCAGCAGTCTGTAGAGACTTTCTCTGCAGAGTCCCAAAACAGGCGTTTTCAGCCCATTACCGGCATATGGAAGAAAACAGCAGTAAGCACAGGGAAATATCTGCTTCTAAATCCAAAACGCAGCTATCTAACAGAACGGTTGTCACTGTGTGCACTCAACTTCCAGAGTTAAACCCGTGTGTGGATTCAGCAGTCTGCAGAGACTTTCTCTGCAGAGTCCCAAAAACAGGCGTTTTCAGCCCATTACCGGCATATGGAAGAAACAGCAGTAAGCACAGGGAAATATCTGCTTCTAAATCCAAAACGCAGCTATCTAACAGAACGGTTGTCAATGTGTGCACTCAACTTCCAGAGTTAAACCCGTGTGTGGATTCAGCAGTCTGCAGACACTTTCTCTGCAGAGTCCCAAAACAGGCGTTTTCAGCCCATTACCGGCATATGGAAGAAACAGCAGTAAGCACAGGGAAATATCTGCTTCTAAATCCAAAACGCAGCTATCTAACAGAACGGTTGTCAATGTGTGCACTCAACTTCCAGAGTTAAACCCGTGTGTGGATTCAGCAGTCTGCAGAGACTTTCTCTGCAGAGTCCCAAGACAGGCGTTTTCAGCCCATTACCGGCATATGGAAGAAACAGCAGTAAGCACAGGGAAATATCTGCTTCTAAATCCAAAACGCAGCTATCTAACAGAACGGTTGTCAATGTGTGCACTCAACTTCCAGAGTTAAACCCGTGTGTGGATTCAGCAGTCTGCAGAGACTTTCTCTGCAGAGTCCCAAAACAGGCGTTTTCAGCCCATTACCGGCATATGGAAGAAACAGCAGTAAGCACAAGGAAATATCTGCTTCTAAATCCAAAACGCAGCTATCTAACAGAACGGTTGTCAATGTGTGCACTCAACTTGCAGAGATAAACCCGTGTGTGGATTCAGCAGTCTGCAGAGACTTTCTCTGCAGAGTCCCAAAACAGGCGTTTTCAGCCCATTACCGGCATATGGAAGAAACAGCAGTAAGCACAGGGAAATATCTGCTTCTAAATCCAAAACGCAGCTATCTAACAGAACGGTTGTCAATGTGTGCACTCAACTTCCAGAGTTAAACCCGTGTGTGGATTCAGCAGTCTGCAGAGACTTTCTCTGCAGAGTCCCAAAACAGGCGTTTTTCAGCCCATTACCGGCATATGGAAGAAACAGCAGTAAGCACAGGGAAATATCTGCTTCTAAATCCAAAACGCAGCTATCTAACAGAACGGTTGTCAATGTGTGCACTCAACTTCCAGAGTTAAACCCGTGTGTGGATTCAGCAGTCTGCAGAGACTTTCTCTGCAGAGTCCCAAAACAGGCGTTTTCAGCCCATTACCGGCATATGGAAGAAACAGCAGTAAGCACAGGGAAATATCTGCTTCTAAATCCAAAACGCAGCTATCTAACAGAACGGTTGTCAATGTGTGCACTCAACTTCCAGAGTTAAACCCGTGTGTGGATTCAGCAGTCTGCAGAGACTTTCTCTGCAGAGTCCCAAAACAGGCGTTTTCAGCCCATTACCGGCATATGGAAGAAACAGCAGTAAGCACAGGGAAATATCTGCTTCTAAATCCAAAACGCAGCTATCTAACAGAACGGTTGTCAATGTGTGCACTCAACTTCCAGAGGTAAACCCGTGTGTGGATTCAGCAGTCTGCAGAGACTTTCTCTGCAGAGTCCCAAAACAGGCGTTTTCAGCCCATTACCGGCATATGGAAGAAACAGCAGTAAGCACAGGGAAATATCTGCTTCTAAATCCAAAACGCAGCTATCTAACAGAACGGTTGTCAATGTGTGCACTCAACTTCCAGAGTTAAACCCGTGTGTGGATTCAGCAGTCTGCAGAGACTTTCTCTGCAGAGTCCCAAAACAGGCGTTTTCAGCCCATTACCGGCATATGGAAGAAACAGCAGTAAGCACAGGGAAATATCTGCTTCTAAATCCAAAACGCAGCTATCTAACAGAACGGTTGTCAATGTGTGCACTCAACTTCCAGAGTTAAACCCGTGTGTGGATTCAGCAGTCTGCAGAGACTTTCTCTGCAGAGTCCCAAGACAGGCGTTTTCAGCCCATTACCGGCATATGGAAGAAACAGCAGTAAGCACAGGGAAATATCTGCTTCTAAATCCAAAACGCAGCTATCTAACAGAACGGTTGTCAATGTGTGCACTCAACTTCCAGAGTTAAACCCGTGTGTGGATTCAGCAGTCTGCAGAGACTTTCTCTGCAGAGTCCCAAAACAGGCGTTTTCAGCCCATTACCGGCATATGGTAGAAACAGCAGTAAGCACAAGGAAATATCTGCTTCTAAATCCAAAACGCAGCTATCTAACAGAACGGTTGTCAATGTGTGCACTCAACTTCCAGAGTTAAACCCGTGTGTGGATTCAGCAGTCTGCAGAGACTTTCTCTGCAGAGTCCCAAAACAGGCGTTTTCAGCCCATTACCGGCATATGGAAGAAACAGCAGTAAGCACAGGGAAATATCTGCTTCTAAATCCAAAACGCAGCTATCTAACAGAACGGTTGTCAATGTGTGCACTCAACTTCCAGAGTTAAACCCGTGTGTGGATTCAGCAGTCTGCAGAGACTTTCTCTGCAGAGTCCCAAGACAGGCGTTTTCAGCCCATTACCGGCATATGGAAGAAACAGCAGTAAGCACAGGGAAATATCTGCTTCTAAATCCAAAACGCAGCTATCTAACAGAACGGTTGTCAATGTGTGCACTCAACTTCCAGAGTTAAACCCGTGTGTGGATTCAGCAGTCTGCAGAGACTTTCTCTGCAGAGTCCCAAAACAGGCGTTTTCAGCCCATTACCGGCATATGGTAGAAACAGCAGTAAGCACAAGGAAATATCTGCTTCTAAATCCAAAACGCAGCTATCTAACAGAAGTCAATGTGTGCACTCAACTTCCAGAGTTAAACCCGTGTGTGGATTCAGCAGTCTGCAGAGACTTTCTCTGCAGAGTCCCAAAACAGGCGTTTTCAGCCCATTACCGGCATATGGAAGAAACAGCAGTAAGCACAGGGAAATATCTGCTTCTAAATCCAAAACGCAGCTATCTAACAGAACGGTTGTCAATGTGTGCACTCAACTTCCAGAGTTAAACCCGTGTGTGGATTCAGCAGTCTGCAGAGACTTTCTCTGCAGAGTCCCAAAACAGGCGTTTTCAGCCCATTACCGGCATATGGAAGAAACAGCAGTAAGCACAGGGAAATATCTGCTTCTAAATCCAAAACGCAGCTATCTAACAGAACGGTTGTCAATGTGTGCACTCAACTTCCAGAGTTAAACCCGTGTGTGGATTCAGCAGTCTGCAGACACTTTCTCTGCAGAGTCCCAAAACAGGCGTTTTCAGCCCATTACCGGCATATGGAAGAAACAGCAGTAAGCACAGGGAAATATCTGCTTCTAAATCCAAAACGCAGCTATCTAACAGAACGGTTGTCAATGTGTGCACTCAACTTCCAGAGTTAAACCCGTGTGTGGATTCAGCAGTCTGCAGACACTTTCTCTGCAGAGTCCCAAAACAGGCGTTTTCAGCCCATTACCGGCATATGGAAGAAACAGCAGTAAGCACAGGGAAATATCTGCTTCTAAATCCAAAACGCAGCTATCTAACAGAACGGTTGTCAATGTGTGCACTCAACTTCCAGAGTTAAACCCGTGTGTGGATTCAGCAGTCTGCAAACACTTTCTCTGCAGAGTCCCAAAACAGGCGTTTTCAGCCCATTACCGGCATATGGAAGAAACAGCAGTAAGCACAGGGAAATATCTGCTTCTAAATCCAAAACGCAGCTATCTAACAGAACGGTTGTCAATGTGTGCACTCAACTTCCAGAGTTAAACCCGTGTGTGGATTCAGCAGTCTGCAGAGACTTTCTCTGCAGAGTCCCAAAACAGGCGTTTTCAGCCCATTACCGGCATATGGAAGAAACAGCAGTAAGCACAGGGAAATATCTGCTTCTAAATCCAAAACGCAGCTATCTAACAGAACGGTTGTCAATGTGTGCACTCAACTTCCAGAGTTAAACCCGTGTGTGGATTCAGCAGTCTGCAGACACTTTCTCTGCAGAGTCCCAAAACAGGCGTTTTCAGCCCATTACCGGCATATGGAAGAAACAGCAGTAAGCACAGGGAAATATCTGCTTCTAAATCCAAAACGCAGCTATCTAACAGAACGGTTGTCAATGTGTGCACTCAACTTCCAGAGTTAAACCCGTGTGTGGATTCAGCAGTCTGCAAACACTTTCTCTGCAGAGTCCCAAAACAGGCGTTTTCAACCCATTACCGGCATATGGAAGAAACAGCAGTAAGCACAGGGAAATATCTGCTTCTAAATCCAAAACGCAGCTATCTAACAGAACGGTTGTCAATGTGTGCACTCAACTTCCAGAGTTAAACCCGTGTGTGGATTCAGCAGTCTGCAGAGACTTTCTCTGCAGAGTCCCAAAACAGGCGTTTTCAGCCCATTACCGGCATATGGAAGAAACAGCAGTAAGCACAGGGAAATATCTGCTTCTAAATCCAAAACGCAGCTATCTAACAGAACGGTTGTCAATGTGTGCACTCAACTTCCAGAGTTAAACCCGTGTGTGGATTCAGCAGTCTGTAGAGACTTTCTCTGCAGAGTCCCAAAACAGGCGTTTTCAGCCCATTACCGGCATATGGAAGAAACAGCAGTAAGCACAGGGAAATATCTGCTTCTAAATCCAAAACGCAGCTATCTAACAGAACGGTTGTCACTGTGTGCACTCAACTTCCAGAGTTAAACCCGTGTGTGGATTCAGCAGTCTGCAGAGACTTTCTCTGCAGAGTCCCAAAACAGGCGTTTTCAGCCCATTACCGGCATATGGAAGAAACAGCAGTAAGCACAGGGAAATATCTGCTTCTAAATCCAAAACGCAGCTATCTAACAGAACGGTTGTCAATGTGTGCACTCAACTTCCAGAGTTAAACCCGTGTGTGGATTCAGCAGTCTGCAGACACTTTCTCTGCAGAGTCCCAAAACAGGCGTTTTCAGCCCATTACCGGCATATGGAAGAAACAGCAGTAAGCACAGGGAAATATCTGCTTCTAAATCCAAAACGCAGCTATCTAACAGAACGGTTGTCAATGTGTGCACTCAACTTCCAGAGTTAAACCCGTGTGTGGATTCAGCAGTCTGCAGAGACTTTCTCTGCAGAGTCCCAAGACAGGCGTTTTCAGCCCATTACCGGCATATGGAAGAAACAGCAGTAAGCACAGGGAAATATCTGCTTCTAAATCCAAAAACGCAGCTATCTAACAGAACGGTTGTCAATGTGTGCACTCAACTTCCAGAGTTAAACCCGTGTGTGGATTCAGCAGTCCTGCAGAGACTTTCTCTGCAGAGTCCCAAAACAGGCGTTTTCAGCCCATTACCGGCATATGGAAGAAACAGCAGTAAGCACAAGGAAATATCTGCTTCTAAATCCAAAACGCAGCTATCTAACAGAACGGTTGTCAATGTGTGCACTCAACTTGCAGAGATAAACCCGTGTGTGGATTCAGCAGTCTGCAGAGACTTTCTCTGCAGAGTCCCAAAACAGGCGTTTTCAGCCCATTACCGGCATATGGAAGAAACAGCAGTAAGCACAGGGAAATATCTGCTTCTAAATCCAAAACGCAGCTATCTAACAGAACGGTTGTCAATGTGTGCACTCAACTTCCAGAGTTAAACCCGTGTGTGGATTCAGCAGTCTGCAGAGACTTTCTCTGCAGAGTCCCAAAACAGGCGTTTTCAGCCCATTACCGGCATATGGAAGAAACAGCAGTAAGCACAGGGAAATATCTGCTTCTAAATCCAAAACGCAGCTATCTAACAGAACGGTTGTCAATGTGTGCACTCAACTTCCAGAGTTAAACCCGTGTGTGGATTCAGCAGTCTGCAGAGACTTTCTCTGCAGAGTCCCCAAAACAGGCGTTTTCAGCCCATTACCGGCATATGGAAGAAACAGCAGTAAGCACAGGGAAATATCTGCTTCTAAATCCAAAACGCAGCTATCTAACAGAACGGTTGTCAATGTGTGCACTCAACTTCCAGAGTTAAACCCGTGTGTGGATTCAGCAGTCTGCAGAGACTTTCTCTGCAGAGTCCCAAAACAGGCGTTTTCAGCCCATTACCGGCATATGGAAGAAACAGCAGTAAGCACAGGGAAATATCTGCTTCTAAATCCAAAACGCAGCTATCTAACAGAACGGTTGTCAATGTGTGCACTCAACTTCCAGAGGTAAACCCGTGTGTGGATTCAGCAGTCTGCAGAGACTTTCTCTGCAGAGTCCCAAAACAGGCGTTTTCAGCCCATTACCGGCATATGGAAGAAACAGCAGTAAGCACAGGGAAATATCTGCTTCTAAATCCAAAACGCAGCTATCTAACAGAACGGTTGTCAATGTGTGCACTCAACTTCCAGAGTTAAACCCGTGTGTGGATTCAGCAGTCTGCAGAGACTTTCTCTGCAGAGTCCCAAAACAGGCGTTTTCAGCCCATTACCGGCATATGGAAGAAACAGCAGTAAGCACAGGGAAATATCTGCTTCTAAATCCAAAACGCAGCTATCTAACAGAACGGTTGTCAATGTGTGCACTCAACTTCCAGAGTTAAACCCGTGTGTGGATTCAGCAGTCTGCAGAGACTTTCTCTGCAGAGTCCCAAGACAGGCGTTTTCAGCCCATTACCGGCATATGGAAGAAACAGCAGTAAGCACAGGGAAATATCTGCTTCTAAATCCAAAACGCAGCTATCTAACAGAACGGTTGTCAATGTGTGCACTCAACTTCCAGAGTTAAACCCGTGTGTGGATTCAGCAGTCTGCAGAGACTTTCTCTGCAGAGTCCCAAAACAGGCGTTTTCAGCCCATTACCGGCATATGGTAGAAACAGCAGTAAGCACAAGGAAATATCTGCTTCTAAATCCAAAACGCAGCTATCTAACAGAACGGTTGTCAATGTGTGCACTCAACTTCCAGAGTTAAACCCGTGTGTGGATTCAGCAGTCTGCAGAGACTTTCTCTGCAGAGTCCCAAAACAGGCGTTTTCAGCCCATTACCGGCATATGGAAGAAACAGCAGTAAGCACAGGGAAATATCTGCTTCTAAATCCAAAACGCAGCTATCTAACAGAACGGTTGTCAATGTGTGCACTCAACTTCCAGAGTTAAACCCGTGTGTGGATTCAGCAGTCTGCAGAGACTTTCTCTGCAGAGTCCCAAAACAGGCGTTTTCAGCCCATTACCGGCATATGGAAGAAACAGCAGTAAGCACAGGGAAATATCTGCTTCTAAATCCAAAACGCAGCTATCTAACAGAACGGTTGTCAATGTGTGCACTCAACTTCCAGAGTTAAACCCGTGTGTGGATTCAGCAGTCTGCAGACACTTTCTCTGCAGAGTCCCAAAACAGGCGTTTTCAGCCCATTACCGGCATATGGAAGAAACAGCAGTAAGCACAGGGAAATATCTGCTTCTAAATCCAAAACGCAGCTATCTAACAGAACGGTTGTCAATGTGTGCACTCAACTTCCAGAGTTAAACCCGTGTGTGGATTCAGCAGTCTGCAGACACTTTCTCTGCAGAGTCCCAAAACAGGCGTTTTCAGCCCATTACCGGCATATGGAAGAAACAGCAGTAAGCACAGGGAAATATCTGCTTCTAAATCCAAAACGCAGCTATCTAACAGAACGGTTGTCAATGTGTGCACTCAACTTCCAGAGTTAAACCCGTGTGTGGATTCAGCAGTCTGCAAACACTTTCTCTGCAGAGTCCCAAAACAGGCGTTTTCAGCCCATTACCGGCATATGGAAGAAACAGCAGTAAGCACAGGGAAATATCTGCTTCTAAATCCAAAACGCAGCTATCTAACAGAACGGTTGTCAATGTGTGCACTCAACTTCCAGAGTTAAACCCGTGTGTGGATTCAGCAGTCTGCAGAGACTTTCTCTGCAGAGTCCCAAAACAGGCGTTTTCAGCCCATTACCGGCATATGGAAGAAACAGCAGTAAGCACAGGGAAATATCTGCTTCTAAATCCAAAACGCAGCTATCTAACAGAACGGTTGTCAATGTGTGCACTCAACTTCCAGAGTTAAACCCGTGTGTGGATTCAGCAGTCTGCAGACACTTTCTCTGCAGAGTCCCAAAACAGGCGTTTTCAGCCCATTACCGGCATATGGAAGAAACAGCAGTAAGCACAGGGAAATATCTGCTTCTAAATCCAAAACGCAGCTATCTAACAGAACGGTTGTCAATGTGTGCACTCAACTTCCAGAGTTAAACCCGTGTGTGGATTCAGCAGTCTGCAAACACTTTCTCTGCAGAGTCCCAAAACAGGCGTTTTCAGCCCATTACCGGCATATGGAAGAAACAGCAGTAAGCACAGGGAAATATCTGCTTCTAAATCCAAAACGCAGCTATCTAACAGAACGGTTGTCAATGTGTGCACTCAACTTCCAGAGTTAAACCCGTGTGTGGATTCAGCAGTCTGCAGAGACTTTCTCTGCAGAGTCCCAAAACAGGCGTTTTCAGCCCATTACCGGCATATGGAAGAAACAGCAGTAAGCACAGGGAAATATCTGCTTCTAAATCCAAAACGCAGCTATCTAACAGAACGGTTGTCAATGTGTGCACTCAACTTCCAGAGTTAAACCCGTGTGTGGATTCAGCAGTCTGCAGACACTTTCTCTGCAGAGTCCCAAAACAGGCGTTTTCAGCCCATTACCGGCATATGGAAGAAACAGCAGTAAGCACAGGGAAATATCTGCTTCTAAATCCAAAACGCAGCTATCTAACAGAACGGTTGTCAATGTGTGCACTCAACTTCCAGAGTTAAACCCGTGTGTGGATTCAGCAGTCTGCAAACACTTTCTCTGCAGAGTCCCAAAACAGGCGTTTTCAGCCCATTACCGGCATATGGAAGAAACAGCAGTAAGCACAGGGAAATATCTGCTTCTAAATCCAAAACGCAGCTATCTAACAGAACGGTTGTCAATGTGTGCACTCAACTTCCAGAGTTAAACCCGTGTGTGGATTCAGCAGTCTGCAGAGACTTTCTCTGCAGAGTCCCAAAACAGGCGTTTTCAGCCCATTACCGGCATATGGAAGAAACAGCAGTAAGCACAGGGAAATATCTGCTTCTAAATCCAAAACGCAGCTATCTAACAGAACGGTTGTCAATGTGTGCACTCAACTTCCAGAGTTAAACCCGTGTGTGGATTCAGCAGTCTGCAGACACTTTCTCTGCAGAGTCCCAAAACAGGCGTTTTCAGCCCATTACCGGCATATGGAAGAAACAGCAGTAAGCACAGGGAAATATCTGCTTCTAAATCCAAAACGCAGCTATCTAACAGAACGGTTGTCAATGTGTGCACTCAACTTCCAGAGTTAAACCCGTGTGTGGATTCAGCAGTCTGCAAACACTTTCTCTGCAGAGTCCCAAAACAGGCGTTTTCAGCCCATTACCGGCATATGGAAGAAACAGCAGTAAGCACAGGGAAATATCTGCTTCTAAATCCAAAACGCAGCTATCTAACAGAACGGTTGTCAATGTGTGCACTCAACTTCCAGAGTTAAACCCGTGTGTGGATTCAGCAGTCTGCAGAGACTTTCTCTGCAGAGTCCCAAAACAGGCGTTTTCAGCCCATTACCGGCATATGGAAGAAACAGCAGTAAGCACAGGGAAATATCTGCTTCTAAATCCAAAACGC
This sequence comes from Aotus nancymaae, assembly GCF_030222135.1. Taxonomy (NCBI): domain Eukaryota; kingdom Metazoa; phylum Chordata; class Mammalia; order Primates; family Aotidae; genus Aotus; species Aotus nancymaae. The sequence goes on from NW_026989117.1 coordinate 12,113, forward strand.
AGCTATCTAACAGAACGGTTGTCAATGTGTGCACTCAACTTCCAGAGTTAAACCCGTGTGTGGATTCAGCAGTCTGCAGACACTTTCTCTGCAGAGTCCCAAAACAGGCGTTTTCAGCCCATTACCGGCATATGGAAGAAACAGCAGTAAGCACAGGGAAATATCTGCTTCTAAATCCAAAACGCAGCTATCTAACAGAACGGTTGTCAATGTGTGCACTCAACTTCCAGAGTTAAACCCGTGTGTGGATTCAGCAGTCTGCAGAGACTTTCTCTGCAGAGTCCCAAAACAGGCGTTTTCAGCCCATTACCGGCATATGGAAGAAACAGCAGTAAGCACAGGGAAATATCTGCTTCTAAATCCAAAACGCAGCTATCTAACAGAACGGTTGTCAATGTGTGCACTCAACTTCCAGAGTTAAACCCGTGTGTGGATTCAGCAGTCTGCAGAGACTTTCTCTGCAGAGTCCCAAAACAGGCGTTTTCAGCCCATTACCGGCATAGGGAAGAAACAGCAGTAATCCCAAGGAAATATCTGCTTCTAAATCCAAAACGCAGCTATCTAACAGAACGGTTGTCAATGTGTGCACTCAACTTGCAGAGATAAACCCGTGTGTGGATTCAGCAGTCTGCAGAGACTTTCTCTGCAGAGTCCCAAAACAGGCGTTTTCAGCCCATTACCGGCATATGGAAGAAACAGCAGTAAGCACAGGGAAATATCTGCTTCTAAATCCAAAACGCAGCTATCTAACAGAACGGTTGTCAATGTGTGCACTCAACTTCCAGAGTTAAACCCGTGTGTGGATTCAGCAGTCTGCAGAGACTTTCTCTGCAGAGTCCCAAAACAGGCGTTTTCAGCCCATTACCGGCATATGGAAGAAACAGCAGTAAGCACAGGGAAATATCTGCTTCTAAATCCAAAATGCAGCTATCTAACAGAACGGTTGTCAATGTGTGCACTCCAACTTCCAGAGTTAAAACCGTGTGTGGATTCAGCAGTCTGCAGAGACTTTCTCTGCAGAGTCCCAAAACAGGCGTTTTCAGCCCATTACCGGCATATGGAAGAAACAGCAGTAAGCACAGGGAAATATCTGCTTCTAAATCCAAAACGCAGCTATCTAACAGAACGGTTGTCAATGTGTGCACTCAACTTCCAGAGTTAAACCCGTGTGTGGATTCAGCAGTCTGCAAACACTTTCTCTGCAGAGTCCCAAAACAGGTGTTTTCAGCCCATTACCGGCATATGGAAGAAATAGCAGTAAGCACAGGGAAATATCTGCTTCTAAATCCAAAACGCAGCTATCTAACAGAACGGTTGTCAATGTGTGCACTCAACTTCCAGAGTTAAACCCGTGTGTGGATTCAGCAGTCTGCAGAGACTTTCTCTGCAGAGTCCCAAAACAGGCGTTTTCAGCCCATTACCGGCATATGGAAGAAACAGCAGTAAGCACAGGGAAATATCTGCTTCTAAATCCAAAACGCAGCTATCTAACAGAACGGTTGTCAATGTGTGCACTCAACTTCCAGAGTTAAACCCGTGTGTGGATTCAGCAGTCTGCAGAGACTTTCTCTGCAGAGTCCCAAAACAGGCGTTTTCAGCCCTTTACCGGCATATGGAAGAAACAGCAGTAAGCACAGGGAAATATCTGCTTCTAAATCCAAAACGCAGCTATCTAACAGAACGGTTGTCAATGTGTGCACTCAACTTCCAGAGTTAAACCCGTGTGTGGATTCAGCAGTCTGCAGAGACTTTCTCTGCAGAGTCCCAAAACAGGCGTTTTCAGCCCATTACCGGCATATGGAAGAAACAGCAGTAAGCACAGGGAAATATCTGCTTCTAAATCCAAAACGCAGCTATCTAAGAGAACGGTTGTCAATGTGTGCACTCAACTTCCAGAGTTAAACCCGTGTGTGGATTCAGCAGTCTGCAGAGACTTTCTCTGCAGAGTCCCAAAACAGGCGTTTTCAGCCCATTACCGGCATATGGAAGAAACAGCAGTAAGCACAGGGAAATATCTGCTTCTAAATCCAAAACGCAGCTATCTAACAGAACGGTTGTCAATGTGTGCACTCAACTTCCAGAGTTAAACCCGTGTGTGGATTCAGCAGTCTGCAGAGACTTTCTCTGCAGAGTCCCAAAACAGGCGTTTTCAGCCCATTACCGGCATATGGAAGAACAGCAGTAAGCACAGGGAAATATCTGCTTCTAAATCCAAAACGCAGCTATCTAACAGAACGGTTGTCAATGTGTGCACTCAACTTCCAGAGTTAAACCCGTGTGTGGATTCAGCAGTCTGCAGAGACTTTCTCTGCAGAGTCCCAAAACAGGCGTTTTCAGCCCATTACCGGCATATGGAAGAAACAGCAGTAAGCACAGGGAAATATCTGCTTCTAAATCCAAAACGCAGCTATCTAACAGAACGGTTGTCAATGTGTGCACTCAACTTCCAGAGTTAAACCCGTGTGTGGATTCAGCAGTCTGCAGAGACTTTCTCTGCAGAGTCCCAAAACAGGCGTTTTCAGCCCATTACCGGCATATGGAAGAAACAGCAGTAAGCACAGGGAAATATCTGCTTCTAAATCCAAAACGCAGCTATCTAACAGAACGGTTGTCAATGTGTGCACTCAACTTCCAGAGTTAAACCCGTGTGTGGATTCAGCAGTCTGCAGAGACTTTCTCTGCAGAGTCCCAAAACAGGCGTTTTCAGCCCATTACCGGCATATGGAAGAAACAGCAGTAAGCACAAGGAAATATCTGCTTCTAAATCCAAAACGCAGCTATCTAACAGAACGGTTGTCAATGTGTGCACTCAACTTGCAGAGATAAACCCGTGTGTGGATTCAGCAGTCTGCAGAGACTTTCTCTGCAGAGTCCCAAAACAGGCGTTTTCAGCCCATTACCGGCATATGGAAGAAACAGCAGTAAGCACAGGGAAATATCTGCTTCTAAATCCAAAACGCAGCTATCTAACAGAACGGTTGTCAATGTGTGCACTCAACTTCCAGAGTTAAACCCGTGTGTGGATTCAGCAGTCTGCAGAGACTTTCTCTGCAGAGTCCCAAAACAGGCGTTTTCAGCCCATTACCGGCATATGGAAGAAACAGCAGTAAGCACAGGGAAATATCTGCTTCTAAATCCAAAACGCAGCTATCTAACAGAACGGTTGTCAATGTGTGCACTCAACTTCCAGAGTTAAACCCGTGTGTGGATTCAGCAGTCTGCAGAGACTTTCTCTGCAGAGTCCCAAGACAGGCGTTTTCAGCCCATTACCGGCATATGGAAGAAACAGCAGTAAGCACAGGGAAATATCTGCTTCTAAATCCAAAACGCAGCTATCTAACAGAACGGTTGTCAATGTGTGCACTCAACTTGCAGAGATAAACCCGTGTGTGGATTCAGCAGTCTGCAGAGACTTTCTCTGCAGAGTCCCAAAACAGGCGTTTTCAGCCCATTACCGGCATATGGAAGAAACAGCAGTAAGCACAGGGAAATATCTGCTTCTAAATCCAAAACGCAGCTATCTAACAGAACGGTTGTCAATGTGTGCACTCAACTTCCAGAGGTAAACCCGTGTGTGGATTCAGCAGTCTGCAGACACTTTCTCTGCAGAGTCCCAAAACAGGCGTTTTCAGCCCATTACCGGCATATGGAAGAAACAGCAGTAAGCACAGGGAAATATCTGCTTCTAAATCCAAAACGCAGCTATCTAACAGAACGGTTGTCAATGTGTGCACTCAACTTCCAGAGTTAAACCCGTGTGTGGATTCAGCAGTCTGCAGAGACTTTCTCTGCAGAGTCCCAAAACAGGCGTTTTCAGCCCATTACCGGCATATGGAAGAAACAGCAGTAAGCACAGGGAAATATCTGCTTCTAAATCCAAAACGCAGCTATCTAACAGAACGGTTGTCAATGTGTGCACTCAACTTCCAGAGTTAAACCCGTGTGTGGATTCAGCAGTCTGCAGAGACTTTCTCTGCAGAGTCCCAAAACAGGCGTTTTCAGCCCATTACCGGCATATGGAAGAAACAGCAGTAAGCACAGGGAAATATCTGCTTCTAAATCCAAAACGCAGCTATCTAACAGAACGGTTGTCAATGTGTGCACTCAACTTCCAGAGTTAAACCCGTGTGTGGATTCAGCAGTCTGCAGACACTTTCTCTGCAGAGTCCCAAAACAGGCGTTTTCAGCCCATTACCGGCATATGGAAGAAACAGCAGTAAGCACAGGGAAATATCTGCTTCTAAATCCAAAACGCAGCTATCTAACAGAACGGTTGTCAATGTGTGCACTCAACTTCCAGAGTTAAACCCGTGTGTGGATTCAGCAGTCTGCAAACACTTTCTCTGCAGAGTCCCAAAACAGGCGTTTTCAGCCCATTACCGGCATATGGAAGAAACAGCAGTAAGCACAGGGAAATATCTGCTTCTAAATCCAAAACGCAGCTATCTAACAGAACGGTTGTCAATGTGTGCACTCAACTTCCAGAGTTAAACCCGTGTGTGGATTCAGCAGTCTGCAGAGACTTTCTCTGCAGAGTCCCAAAACAGGCGTTTTCAGCCCATTACCGGCATATGGAAGAAACAGCAGTAAGCACAGGGAAATATCTGCTTCTAAATCCAAAACGCAGCTATCTAACAGAACGGTTGTCAATGTGTGCACTCAACTTCCAGAGTTAAACCCGTGTGTGGATTCAGCAGTCTGCAGACACTTTCTCTGCAGAGTCCCAAAACAGGCGTTTTCAGCCCATTACCGGCATATGGAAGAAACAGCAGTAAGCACAGGGAAATATCTGCTTCTAAATCCAAAACGCAGCTATCTAACAGAACGGTTGTCAATGTGTGCACTCAACTTCCAGAGTTAAACCCGTGTGTGGATTCAGCAGTCTGCAGAGACTTTCTCTGCAGAGTCCCAAAACAGGCGTTTTCAGCCCATTACCGGCATATGGAAGAAACAGCAGTAAGCACAGGGAAATATCTGCTTCTAAATCCAAAACGCAACTATCTAACAGAACGGTTGTCAATGTGTGCACTCAGCTTCCAGAGTTAAACCCGTGTGTGGATTCAGCAGTCTGCAGAGACTTTCTCTGCAGAGTCCCAAAACAGGCGTTTTCAGCCCATTACCGGCATATGGAAGAAACAGCAGTAAGCACAGGGAAATATCTGCTTCTAAATCCAAAACGCAGCTATCTAACAGAACGGTTGTCAATGTGTGCACTCAACTTCCAGAGTTAAACCCGTGTGTGGATTCAGCAGTCTGCAGAGACTTTCTCTGCAGAGTCCCAAAACAGGCGTTTTCAGCCCATTACCGGCATATGGAAGAAACAGCAGTAAGCACAGGGAAATATCTGCTTCTAAATCCAAAACGCAGCTATCTAACAGAACGGTTGTCAATGTGTGCACTCAACTTCCAGAGTTAAACCCGTGTGTGGATTCAGCAGTCTGCAGAGACTTTCTCTGCAGAGTCCCAAGACAGGCGTTTTCAGCCCATTACCGGCATATGGAAGAAACAGCAGTAAGCACAGGGAAATATCTGCTTCTAAATCCAAAACGCAGCTATCTAACAGAACGGTTGTCAATGTGTGCACTCAACTTCCAGAGTTAAACCCGTGTGTGGATTCAGCAGTCTGCAGAGACTTTCTCTGCAGAGTCCCAAGACAGGCGTTTTCAGCCCATTACCGGCATATGGAAGAAACAGCAGTAAGCACAGGGAAATATCTGCTTCTAAATCCAAAACGCAGCTATCTAACAGAACGGTTGTCAATGTGTGCACTCAACTTGCAGAGATAAACCCGTGTGTGGATTCAGCAGTCTGCAGAGACTTTCTCTGCAGAGTCCCAAAACAGGCGTTTTCAGCCCATTACCGGCATATGGAAGAAACAGCAGTAAGCACAGGGAAATATCTGCTTCTAAATCCAAAACGCAGCTATCTAACAGAACGGTTGTCAATGTGTGCACTCAACTTCCAGAGGTAAACCCGTGTGTGGATTCAGCAGTCTGCAGAGACTTTCTCTGCAGAGTCCCAAAACAGGCGTTTTCAGCCCATTACCGGCATATGGAAGAAACAGCAGTAAGCACAGGGAAATATCTGCTTCTAAATCCAAAACGCAGCTATCTAACAGAACGGTTGTCAATGTGTGCACTCAACTTCCAGAGTTAAACCCGTGTGTGGATTCAGCAGTCTGCAGAGACTTTCTCTGCAGAGTCCCAAAACAGGCGTTTTCAGCCCATTACCGGCATATGGAAGAAACAGCAGTAAGCACAGGGAAATATCTGCTTCTAAATCCAAAACGCAGCTATCTAACAGAACGGTTGTCAATGTGTGCACTCAACTTCCAGAGTTAAACCCGTGTGTGGATTCAGCAGTCTGCAGAGACTTTCTCTGCAGAGTCCCAAAACAGGCGTTTTCAGCCCATTACCGGCATATGGAAGAAACAGCAGTAAGCACAGGGAAATATCTGCTTCTAAATCCAAAACGCAGCTATCTAACAGAACGGTTGTCAATGTGTGCACTCAACTTCCAGAGTTAAACCCGTGTGTGGATTCAGCAGTCTGCAGACACTTTCTCTGCAGAGTCCCAAAACAGGCGTTTTCAGCCCATTACCGGCATATGGAAGAAACAGCAGTAAGCACAGGGAAATATCTGCTTCTAAATCCAAAACGCAGCTATCTAACAGAACGGTTGTCAATGTGTGCACTCAACTTCCAGAGTTAAACCCGTGTGTGGATTCAGCAGTCTGCAAACACTTTCTCTGCAGAGTCCCAAAACACCGTTTTCAGCCCATTACCGGCATATGGAAGAAACAGCAGTAAGCACAGGGAAATATCTGCTTCTAAATCCAAAACGCAGCTATCTAACAGAACGGTTGTCAATGTGTGCACTCAACTTCCAGAGTTAAACCCGTGTGTGGATTCAGCAGTCTGCAGAGACTTTCTCTGCAGAGTCCCAAAACAGGCGTTTTCAGCCCATTACCGGCATATGGAAGAAACAGCAGTAAGCACAGGGAAATATCTGCTTCTAAATCCAAAACGCAGCTATCTAACAGAACGGTTGTCAATGTGTGCACTCAACTTCCAGAGTTAAACCCGTGTGTGGATTCAGCAGTCTGCAGACACTTTCTCTGCAGAGTCCCAAAACAGGCGTTTTCAGCCCATTACCGGCATATGGAAGAAACAGCAGTAAGCACAGGGAAATATCTGCTTCTAAATCCAAAACGCAGCTATCTAACAGAACGGTTGTCAATGTGTGCACTCAAATTCCAGAGTTAAACCCGTGTGTGGATTCAGCAGTCTGCAAACACTTTCTCTGCAGAGTCCCAAAACAGGCGTTTTCAGCCCATTACCGGCATATGGAAGAAACAGCAGTAAGCACAGGGAAATATCTGCTTCTAAATCCAAAACGCAGCTATCTAACAGAACGGTTGTCAATGTGTGCACTCAACTTCCAGAGTTAAACCCGTGTGTGGATTCAGCAGTCTGCAGAGACTTTCTCTGCAGAGTCCCAAAACAGGCGTTTTCAGCCCATTACCGGCATATGGAAGAAACAGCAGTAAGCACAGGGAAATATCTGCTTCTAAATCCAAAACGCAGCTATCTAACAGAACGGTTGTCAATGTGTGCACTCAACTTCCAGAGTTAAACCCGTGTGTGGATTCAGCAGTCTGCAGAGACTTTCTCTGCAGAGTCCCAAAACAGGCGTTTTCAGCCCATTACCGGCATATGGAAGAAACAGCAGTAAGCACAGGGAAATATCTGCTTCTAAATCCAAAACGCAGCTATCTAACAGAACGGTTGTCAATGTGTGCACTCAACTTCCAGAGTTAAACCCGTGTGTGGATTCAGCAGTCTGCAGAGACTTTCTCTGCAGAGTCCCAAGACAGGCGTTTTCAGCCCATTACCGGCATATGGAAGAAACAGCAGTAAGCACAGGGAAATATCTGCTTCTAAATCCAAAACGCAGCTATCTAACAGAACGGTTGTCAATGTGTGCACTCAACTTCCAGAGTTAAACCCGTGTGTGGATTCAGCAGTCTGCAGAGACTTTCTCTGCAGAGTCCCAAAACAGGCGTTTTCAGCCCATTACCGGCATATGGTAGAAACAGCAGTAAGCACAAGGAAATATCTGCTTCTAAATCCAAAACGCAGCTATCTAACAGAACGGTTGTCAATGTGTGCACTCAACTTGCAGAGATAAACCCGTGTGTGGATTCAGCAGTCTGCAGAGACTTTCTCTGCAGAGTCCCAAAACAGGCGTTTTCAGCCCATTACCGGCATATGGAAGAAACAGCAGTAAGCACAGGGAAATATCTGCTTCTAAATCCAAAACGCAGCTATCTAACAGAACGGTTGTCAATGTGTGCACTCAACTTCCAGAGTTAAACCCGTGTGTGGATTCAGCAGTCTGCAGACACTTTCTCTGCAGAGTCCCAAAACAGGCGTTTTCAGCCCATTACCGGCATATGGAAGAAACAGCAGTAAGCACAGGGAAATATCTGCTTCTAAATCCAAAACGCAGCTATCTAACAGAACGGTTGTCAATGTGTGCACTCAACTTCCAGAGTTAAACCCGTGTGTGGATTCAGTAGTCTGCAGACACTTTCTCTGCAGAGTCCCAAAACAGGCGTTTTCAGCCCATTACCGGCATATGGAAGAAACAGCAGTAAGCACAGGGAAATATCTGCTTCTAAATCCAAAACGCAGCTATCTAACAGAACGGTTGTCAATGTGTGCACTCAACTTCCAGAGTTAAACCCGTGTGTGGATTCAGCAGTCTGCAGAGACTTTCTCTGCAGAGTCCCAAAACAGGCGTTTTCAGCCCATTACCGGCATATGGAAGAAACAGCAGTAAGCACAGGGAAATATCTGCTTCTAAATCCAAAACGCAGCTATCTAACAGAACGGTTGTCAATGTGTGCACTCAACTTCCAGAGTTAAACCCGTGTGTGGATTCAGCAGTCTGCAGAGACTTTCTCTGCAGAGTCCCAAAACAGGCGTTTTCAGCCCATTACCGGCATATGGAAGAAACAGCAGTAAGCACAGGGAAATATCTGCTTCTAAATCCAAAACGCAGCTATCTAACAGAACGGTTGTCAATGTGTGCACTCAACTTCCAGAGTTAAACCCGTGTGTGGATTCAGCAGTCTGCAGACACTTTCTCTGCAGAGTCCCAAAACAGGCGTTTTCAGCCCATTACCGGCATATGGAAGAAACAGCAGTAAGCACAGGGAAATATCTGCTTCTAAATCCAAAACGCAGCTATCTAACAGAACGGTTGTCAATGTGTGCACTCAACTTCCAGAGTTAAACCCGTGTGTGGATTCAGCAGTCTGCAAACACTTTCTCTGCAGAGTCCCAAAACAGGCGTATTCAGCCCATTACCGGCATATGGAAGAAACAGCAGTAAGCACAGGGAAATATCTGCTTCTAAATCCAAAACGCAGCTATCTAACAGAACGGTTGTCAATGTGTGCACTCAACTTCCAGAGTTAAACCCGTGTGTGGATTCAGCAGTCTGCAGAGACTTTCTCTGCAGAGTCCCAAAACAGGCGTTTTCAGCCCATTACCGGCATATGGAAGAAACAGCAGTAAGCACAGGGAAATATCTGCTTCTAAATCCAAAACGCAGCTATCTAACAGAACGGTTGTCAATGTGTGCACTCAACTTCCAGAGTTAAACCCGTGTGTGGATTCAGCAGTCTGCAGACACTTTCTCTGCAGAGTCCCAAAACAGGCGTTTTCAGCCCATTACCGGCATATGGAAGAAACAGCAGTAAGCACAGGGAAATATCTGCTTCTAAATCCAAAACGCAGCTATCTAACAGAACGGTTGTCAATGTGTGCACTCAACTTCCAGAGTTAAACCCGTGTGTGGATTCAGCAGTCTGCAAACACTTTCTCTGCAGAGTCCCAAAACAGGCGTTTTCAGCCCATTACCGGCATATGGAAGAAACAGCAGTAAGCACAGGGAAATATCTGCTTCTAAATCCAAAACGCAGCTATCTAACAGAACGGTTGTCAATGTGTGCACTCAACTTCCAGAGTTAAACCCGTGTGTGGATTCAGCAGTCTGCAGAGACTTTCTCTGCAGAGTCCCAAAACAGGCGTTTTCAGCCCATTACCGGCATATGGAAGAAACAGCAGTAAGCACAGGGAAATATCTGCTTCTAAATCCAAAACGCAGCTATCTAACAGAACGGTTGTCAATGTGTGCACTCAACTTCCAGAGTTAAACCCGTGTGTGGATTCAGCAGTCTGCAGAGACTTTCTCTGCAGAGTCCCAAGACAGGCGTTTTCAGCCCTTTACCGGCATATGGAAGAAACAGCAGTAAGCACAGGGAAATATCTGCTTCTAAATCCAAAACGCAGCTATCTAACAGAACGGTTGTCAATGTGTGCACTCAACTTCCAGAGTTAAACCCGTGTGTGGATTCAGCAGTCTGCAGAGACTTTCTCTGCAGAGTCCCAAAACAGGCGTTTTCAACCCATTACCGGCATAGGGAAGAAACAGCAGTAAGCCCAAGGAAATATCTGCTTCTAAATCCAAAACGCAGCTATCTAACAGAACGGTTGTCAATGTGTGCACTCAACTTGCAGAGATAAACCCGTGTGTGGATTCAGCAGTCTGCAGAGACTTTCTCTGCAGAGTCCCAAAACAGGCGTTTTCAGCCCATTACCGGCATATGGAAGAAACAGCAGTAAGCACAGGGAAATATCTGCTTCTAAATCCAAAACGCAGCTATCTAACAGAACGGTTGTCAATGTGTGCACTCAACTTCCAGAGTTAAACCCGTGTGTGGATTCAGCAGTCTCCAGAGACTTTCTCTGCAGAGTCCCAAAACAGGCGTTTTCAGCCCATTACCGGCATATGGAAGAAACAGCAGTAAGCACAGGGAAATATCTGCTTCTAAATCCAAAATGCAGCTATCTAACAGAACGGTTGTCAATGTGTGCACTCAACTTCCAGAGTTAAAACCGTGTGTGGATTCAGCAGTCTGCAGAGACTTTCTCTGCAGAGTCCCAAAACAGGCGTTTTCAGCCCATTACCGGCATATGGAAGAAACAGCAGTAAGCACAGGGAAATATCTGCTTCTAAATCCAAAACGCAGCTATCTAACAGAACGGTTGTCAATGTGTGCACTCAACTTCCAGAGTTAAACCCGTGTGTGGATTCAGCAGTCTGCAAACACTTTCTCTGCAGAGTCCCAAAACAGGTGTTTTCAGCCCATTACCGGCATATGGAAGAAATAGCAGTAAGCACAGGGAAATATCTGCTTCTAAATCCAAAACGCAGCTATCTAACAGAACGGTTGTCAATGTGTGCACTCAACTTCCAGAGTTAAACCCGTGTGTGGATTCAGCATTCTGCAGAGACTTTCTCTGCAGAGTCCCAAAACAGGCGTTTTCAGCCCATTACCGGCATATGGAAGAAACAGCAGTAAGCACAGGGAAATATCTGCTTCTAAATCCAAAACGCAGCTATCTAACAGAACGGTTGTCAATGTGTGCACTCAACTTCCAGAGTTAAACCCGTGTGTGGATTCAGCAGTCTGCAGAGACTTTCTCTGCAGAGTCCCAAAACAGGCGTTTTCAGCCCATTACCGGCATATGGAAGAAACAGCAGTAAGCACAGGGAAATATCTGCTTCTAAATCCAAAACGCAGCTATCTAACAGAACGGTTGTCAATGTGTGCACTCAACTTCCAGAGTTAAACCCGTGTGTGGATTCAGCAGTCTGCAGAGACTTTCTCTGCAGAGTCCCAAAACAGGCGTTTTCAGCCCATTACCGGCATATGGAAGAAACAGCAGTAAGCACAGGGAAATATCTGCTTCTAAATCCAAAACGCAGCTATCTAACAGAACGGTTGTCAATGTGTGCACTCAACTTCCAGAGTTAAACCCGTGTGTGGATTCAGCAGTCTGCAGAGACTTTCTCTGCAGAGTCCCAAAACAGGCGTTTTCAGCCCATTACCGGCATATGGAAGAAACAGCAGTAAGCACAGGGAAATATCTGCTTCTAAATCCAAAACGCAGCTATCTAACAGAACGGTTGTCAATGTGTGCACTCAACTTCCAGAGTTAAACCCGTGTGTGGATTCAGCAGTCTGCAGAGACTTTCTCTGCAGAGTCCCAAAACAGGCGTTTTCAGCCCATTACCGGCATATGGAAGAAACAGCAGTAAGCACAGGGAAATATCTGCTTCTAAATCCAAAACGCAGCTATCTAACAGAACGGTTGTCAATGTGTGCACTCAACTTCCAGAGTTAAACCCGTGTGTGGATTCAGCAGTCTGCAGAGACTTTCTCTGCAGAGTCCCAAAACAGGCGTTTTCAGCCCATTACCGGCATATGGAAGAAACAGCAGTAAGCACAGGGAAATATCTGCTTCTAAATCCAAAACGCAGCTATCTAACAGAACGGTTGTCAATGTGTGCACTCAACTTCCAGAGTTAAACCCGTGTGTGGATTCAGCAGTCTGCAGACACTTTCTCTGCAGAGTCCCAAAACAGGCGTTTTCAGCCCATTACCGGCATATGGAAGAAACAGCAGTAAGCACAGGGAAATATCTGCTTCTAAATCCAAAACGCAGCTATCTAACAGAACGGTTGTCAATGTGTGCACTCAACTTCCAGAGTTAAACCCGTGTGTGGATTCAGCAGTCTGCAGAGACTTTCTCTGCAGAGTCCCAAAACAGGCGTTTTCAGCCCATTACCGGCATATGGAAGAAACAGCAGTAAGCACAGGGAAATATCTGCTTCTAAATCCAAAACGCAGCTATCTAACAGAACGGTTGTCAATGTGTGCACTCAACTTCCAGAGTTAAACCCGTGTGTGGATTCAGCAGTCTGCAGAGACTTTCTCTGCAGAGTCCCAAAACAGGCGTTTTCAGCCCATTACCGGCATATGGAAGAAACAGCAGTAAGCACAGGGAAATATCTGCTTCTAAATCCAAAACGCAGCTATCTAACAGAACGGTTGTCAATGTGTGCACTCAACTTCCAGAGTTAAACCCGTGTGTGGATTCAGCAGTCTGCAGAGACTTTCTCTGCAGAGTCCCAAAACAGGCGTTTTCAGCCCATTACCGGCATATGGAAGAAACAGCAGTAAGCACAGGGAAATATCTGCTTCTAAATCCAAAACGCAGCTATCTAACAGAACGGTTGTCAATGTGTGCACTCAACTTCCAGAGTTAAACCCGTGTGTGGATTCAGCAGTCTGCAGAGACTTTCTCTGCAGAGTCCCAAGACAGGCGTTTTCAGCCCATTACCGGCATATGGAAGAAACAGCAGTAAGCACAGGGAAATATCTGCTTCTAAATCCAAAACGCAGCTATCTAACAGAACGGTTGTCAATGTGTGCACTCAACTTCCAGAGTTAAACCCGTGTGTGGATTCAGCAGTCTGCAGACACTTTCTCTGCAGAGTCCCAAAACAGGCGTTTTCAGCCCATTACCGGCATATGGAAGAAACAGCAGTAAGCACAGGGAAATATCTGCTTCTAAATCCAAAACGCAGCTATCTAACAGAACGGTTGTCAATGTGTGCACTCAACTTCCAGAGTTAAACCCGTGTGTGGATTCAGCAGTCTGCAAACACTTTCTCTGCAGAGTCCCAAAACAGGCGTTTTCAGCCCATTACCGGCATATGGAAGAAACAGCAGTAAGCACAGGGAAATATCTGCTTCTAAATCCAAAACGCAGCTATCTAACAGAACGGTTGTCAATGTGTGCACTCAACTTCCAGAGTTAAACCCGTGTGTGGATTCAGCAGTCTGCAGAGACTTTCTCTGCAGAGTCCCAAAACAGGCGTTTTCAGCCCATTACCGGCATATGGAAGAAACAGCAGTAAGCACAGGGAAATATCTGCTTCTAAATCCAAAACGCAGCTATCTAACAGAACGGTTGTCAATGTGTGCACTCAACTTCCAGAGTTAAACCCGTGTGTGGATTCAGCAGTCTGCAGACACTTTCTCTGCAGAGTCCCAAAACAGGCGTTTTCAGCCCATTACCGGCATATGGAAGAAACAGCAGTAAGCACAGGGAAATATCTGCTTCTAAATCCAAAACGCAGCTATCTAACAGAACGGTTGTCAATGTGTGCACTCAACTTCCAGAGTTAAACCCGTGTGTGGATTCAGCAGTCTGCAAACACTTTCTCTGCAGAGTCCCAAAACAGGCGTTTTCAGCCCATTACCGGCATATGGAAGAAACAGCAGTAAGCACAGGGAAATATCTGCTTCTAAATCCAAAACGCAGCTATCTAACAGAACGGTTGTCAATGTGTGCACTCAACTTCCAGAGTTAAACCCGTGTGTGGATTCAGCAGTCTGCAGAGACTTTCTCTGCAGAGTCCCAAAACAGGCGTTTTCAGCCCATTACCGGCATATGGAAGAAACAGCAGTAAGCACAGGGAAATATCTGCTTCTAAATCCAAAACGCAGCTATCTAACAGAACGGTTGTCAATGTGTGCACTCAACTTCCAAAGTTAAACCCGTGTGTGGATTCAGCAGTCTGCAGAGACTTTCTCTGCAGAGTCCCAAGACAGGCGTTTTCAGCCAATTACCGGCATACGGAAGAAACAGCAGTAAGCACAGGGAAATATCTGCTTCTAAATCCAAAACGCAGCTATCTAACAGAACGGTTGTCAATGTGTGCACTCAACTTCCAGAGTTAAACCCGTGTGTGGATTCAGCAGTCTGCAGAGACTTTCTCTGCAGAGTCCCAAAACAGGCGTTTTCAGCCCATTACCGGCATAGGGAAGAAACAGCAGTAAGCCCAAGGAAATATCTGCTTCTAAATCCAAAACGCAGCTATCTAACAGAACGGTTGTCAATGTGTGCACTCAACTTGCAGAGATAAACCCGTGTGTGGATTCAGCAGTCTGCAAACACTTTCTCTGCAGAGTCCCAAAACAGGCGTTTTCAGCCCATTGCCGGCATATGGAAGAAACAGCAGTAAGCACAGGGAAATATCTGCTTCTAAATCCAAAACGCAGCTATCTAACAGAACGGTTGTCAATGTGTGCACTCAACTTCCAGAGTTAAACCCGTGTGTGGATTCAGCAGTCTGCAGAGACTTTCTCTGCAGAGTCCCAAAACAGGCGTTTTCAGCCCATTACCGGCATATGGAAGAAACAGCAGTAAGCACAGGGAAATATCTGCTTCTAAATCCAAAACGCAGCTATCTAACAGAACGGTTGTCAATGTGTGCACTCAACTTCCAGAGTTAAACCCGTGTGTGGATTCAGCAGTCTGCAGAGACTTTCTCTGCAGAGTCCCAAAACAGGCGTTTTCAGCCCATTACCGGCATATGGAAGAAACAGCAGTAAGCACAGGGAAATATCTGCTTCTAAATCCAAAACGCAGCTATCTAACAGAACGGTTGTCAATGTGTGCACTCAACTTCCAGAGTTAAACCCGTGTGTGGATTCAGCAGTCTGCAAACACTTTCTCTGCAGAGTCCCAAAACAGGTGTTTTCAGCCCATTACCGGCATATGGAAGAAATAGCAGTAAGCACAGGGAAATATCTGCTTCTAAATCCAAAACGCAGCTATCTAACAGAACGGTTGTCAATGTGTGCACTCAACTTCCAGAGTTAAACCCGTGTGTGGATTCAGCAGTCTGCAGAGACTTTCTCTGCAGAGTCCCAAAACAGGCGTTTTCAGCCCATTACCGGCATATGGAAGAAACAGCAGTAAGCACAGGGAAATATCTGCTTCTAAATCCAAAACGCAGCTATCTAACAGAACGGTTGTCAATGTGTGCACTCAACTTCCAGAGTTAAACCCGTGTGTGGATTCAGCAGTCTGCAGAGACTTTCTCTGCAGAGTCCCAAAACAGGCGTTTTCAGCCCATTACCGGCATATGGAAGAAACAGCAGTAAGCACAGGGAAATATCTGCTTCTAAATCCAAAACGCAGCTATCTAACAGAACGGTTGTCAATGTGTGCACTCAACTTCCAGAGTTAAACCCGTGTGTGGATTCAGCAGTCTGCAGACACTTTCTCTGCAGAGTCCCAAAACAGGCGTTTTCAGCCCTTTACCGGCATATGGAAGAAACAGCAGTAAGCACAGGGAAATATCTGCTTCTAAATCCAAAACGCAGCTATCTAACAGAACGGTTGTCAATGTGTGCACTCAACTTCCAGAGTTAAACCCGTGTGTGGATTCAGCAGTCTGCAGAGACTTTCTCTGCAGAGTCCCAAAACAGGCGTTTTCAGCCCATTACCGGCATATGGAAGAAACAGCAGTAAGCACAGGGAAATATCTGCTTCTAAATCCAAAACGCAGCTATCTAACAGAACGGTTGTCAATGTGTGCACTCAACTTCCAGAGTTAAACCCGTGTGTGGATTCAGCAGTCTGCAGAGACTTTCTCTGCAGAGTCCCAAAACAGGCGTTTTCAGCCCATTACCGGCATATGGAAGAAACAGCAGTAAGCACAGGGAAATATCTGCTTCTAAATCCAAAACGCAGCTATCTAACAGAACGGTTGTCAATGTGTGCACTCAACTTCCAGAGTTAAACCCGTGTGTGGATTCAGCAGTCTGCAGAGACTTTCTCTGCAGAGTCCCAAAACAGGCGTTTTCAGCCCATTACCGGCATATGGAAGAAACAGCAGTAAGCACAGGGAAATATCTGCTTCTAAATCCAAAACGCAGCTATCTAACAGAACGGTTGTCAATGTGTGCACTCAACTTCCAGAGTTAAACCCGTGTGTGGATTCAGCAGTCTGCAGAGACTTTCTCTGCAGAGTCCCAAAACAGGCGTTTTCAGCCCATTACCGGCATATGGAAGAAACAGCAGTAAGCACAGGGAAATATCTGCTTCTAAATCCAAAACGCAGCTATCTAACAGAACGGTTGTCAATGTGTGCACTCAACTTCCAGAGTTAAACCCGTGTGTGGATTCAGCAGTCTGCAGAGACTTTCTCTGCAGAGTCCCAAAACAGGCGTTTTCAGCCCATTACCGGCATATGGAAGAAACAGCAGTAAGCACAGGGAAATATCTGCTTCTAAATCCAAAACGCAGCTATCTAACAGAACGGTTGTCAATGTGTGCACTCAACTTCCAGAGTTAAACCCGTGTGTGGATTCAGCAGTCTGCAGACACTTTCTCTGCAGAGTCCCAAAACAGGCGTTTTCAGCCCATTACCGGCATATGGAAGAAACAGCAGTAAGCACAGGGAAATATCTGCTTCTAAATCCAAAACGCAGCTATCTAACAGAACGGTTGTCAATGTGTGCACTCAACTTCCAGAGTTAAACCCGTGTGTGGATTCAGCAGTCTGCAGAGACTTTCTCTGCAGAGTCCCAAGACAGGCGTTTTCAGCCCATTACCGGCATATGGAAGAAACAGCAGTAAGCACAGGGAAATATCTGCTTCTAAATCCAAAACGCAGCTATCTAACAGAACGGTTGTCAATGTGTGCACTCAACTTCCAGAGTTAAACCCGTGTGTGGATTCAGCAGTCTGCAGAGACTTTCTCTGCAGAGTCCCAAAACAGGCGTTTTCAGCCCATTACCGGCATATGGAAGAAACAGCAGTAAGGACAGGGAAATATCTGCTTCTAAATCCAAAACGCAGCTATCTAACAGAACGGTTGTCAATGTGTGCACTCAACTTCCAGAGTTAAACCCGTGTGTGGATTCAGCAGTCTGCAGACACTTTCTCTGCAGAGTCCCAAAACAGGCGTTTTCAGCCCATTACCGGCATATGGAAGAAACAGCAGTAAGCACAGGGAAATATCTGCTTCTAAATCCAAAACGCAGCTATCTAACAGAACGGTTGTCAATGTGTGCACTCAACTTCCAGAGTTAAACCCGTGTGTGGATTCAGCAGTCTGCAGAGACTTTCTCTGCAGAGTCCCAAAACAGGCGTTTTCAGCCCATTACCGGCATATGGAAGAAACAGCAGTAAGCACAGGGAAATATCTGCTTCTAAATCCAAAACGCAGCTATCTAACAGAACGGTTGTCAATGTGTGCACTCAACTTCCAGAGTTAAACCCGTGTGTGGATTCAGCAGTCTGCAAACACTTTCTCTGCAGAGTCCCAAAAGAGGTGTTTTCAGCCCATTACCGGCATATGGAAGAAACAGCAGTAAGCACAGGGAAATATCTGCTTCTAAATCCAAAACGCAGCTATCTAACAGAACGGTTGTCAATGTGTGCACTCAACTTCCAGAGTTAAACCCGTGTGTGGATTCAGCAGTCTGCAGAGACTTTCTCTGCAGAGTCCCAAAACAGGCGTTTTCAGCCCATTACCGGCATATGGAAGAAACAGCAGTAAGCACAGGGAATTATCTGCTTCTAAATCCAAAACGCAGCTATCTAACAGAACGGTTGTCAATGTGTGCACTCAACTTCCAGAGTTAAACCCGTGTGTGGATTCAGCAGTCTGCAGACACTTTCTCTGCAGAGTCCCAAAACAGGCGTTTTCAGCCCATTACCGGCATATGGAAGAAACAGCAGTAAGCACAGGGAAATATCTGCTTCTAAATCCAAAACGCAGCTATCTAACAGAACGGTTGTCAATGTGTGCACTCAACTTCCAGAGTTAAACCCGTGTGTGGATTCAGCAGTCTGCAGAGACTTTCTCTGCAGAGTCCCAAAACAGGCGTTTTCAGCCCATTACCGGCATATGGAAGAAACAGCAGTAAGCACAGGGAAATATCTGCTTCTAAATCCAAAACGCAGCTATCTAACAGAACGGTTGTCAATGTGTGCACTCAACTTCCAGAGTTAAACCCGTGTGTGGATTCAGCAGTCTGCAAACACTTTCTCTGCAGAGTCCCAAAACAGGCGTTTTCAGCCCATTACCGGCATATGGAAGAAACAGCAGTAAGCACAGGGAAATATCTGCTTCTAAATCCAAAACGCAGCTATCTAACAGAACGGTTGTCAATGTGTGCACTCAACTTCCAGAGTTAAACCCGTGTGTGGATTCAGCAGTCTGCAGAGACTTTCTCTGCAGAGTCCCAAAACAGGCGTTTTCAGCCCATTACCGGCATATGGAAGAAACAGCAGTAAGCACAGGGAAATATCTGCTTCTAAATCCAAAACGCAGCTATCTAACAGAACGGTTGTCAATGTGTGCACTCAACTTCCAGAGTTAAACCCGTGTGTGGATTCAGCAGTCTGCAGAGACTTTCTCTGCAGAGTCCCAAAACAGGCGTTTTCAGCCCATTACCGGCATATGGAAGAAACAGCAGTAAGCACAGGGAAATATCTGCTTCTAAATCCAAAACGCAGCTATCTAACAGAACGGTTGTCAATGTGTGCACTCAACTTCCAGAGTTAAACCCGTGTGTGGATTCAGCAGTCTGCAGAGACTTTCTCTGCAGAGTCCCAAAACAGGCGTTTTCAGCCCATTACCGGCATATGGAAGAAACAGCAGTAAGCACAGGGAAATATCTGCTTCTAAATCCAAAACGCAGCTATCTAACAGAACGGTTGTCAATGTGTGCACTCAACTTCCAGAGTTAAACCCGTGTGTGGATTCAGCAGTCTGCAAACACTTTCTCTGCAGAGTCCCAAAACAGGCGTTTTCAACCAATTACCGGCATATGGAAGAAACAGCAGTAAGCACAGGGAAATATCTGCTTCTAAATCCAAAACGCAGCTATCTAACAGAACGGTTGTCAATGTGTGCACTCAACTTCCAGAGTTAAACCCGTGTGTGGATTCAGCAGTCTGCAAACACTTTCTGTGCAGAGTCTGAAAACAGGCCTTTCCGGCCCGGGTACCGGCATATAGAAGAAAGAGCATTAAGACTGCGTCTAAAACTCAGAAGAAACGTTTCTTTCAACCTGCTCGGCCGTGTGTTCTTTGACCTAAGGGAGTTTAATCTATGTTTAGATTCAGCGAGGTAGAAACACGTTTATTCTAGGAGCTGTCTTTGGATATTCCGGAATGAATGGGAGTATATGCTGTAAAGAGAAATATCTGTTTCTAAAACCAAAATGGATCTATCTAGCAGAGTGGTTGTGAATGTGTGCCTTTGGCTTAAAGAGGTAAACTGCTCTTCTCATGCAGCACTTTAGAAACCCTTTATATGCAAATTCTCATACAGGCCTTTCCAGCAAAACACCAGCCTAAAGGAAATAGCAGTAAGACTGCATCTTTAACATGGACGAAACTGTTTTCAAACTGCTCTGCTGTGTGTTCATTCATATAAGAGACTTGAATATATGTTCAGATTCAGCTAATTAGCAACACGTTTCTTCCAGGAGCTGTGTTTGCCTATTCCAGAGTATACTGGAGTATAAGATGTAAAGACAAATGTCTCGTTCCAAAAGAAAAACGGATGATCTAATGGAATGGTTGTCAATGTGTGCATTCAACTTACTGAGCTAAACTGCTGTTTGTATGCAGCAGTTTAGAAAACATTTCTGTGTAGATTCTCAAATAGACATTTCCAGCAAAATACCGGCCTATAAGAAATAGCAGTAAGACTGCGTCTAAAACTCAGAGGGAACGTTTCTTTCAAACTGCTCTGCAGTGTGTTCGTTCACCAAAGGTCGTTGATTCTATGTTTGGATTCAGCGAGTTTGAAACACGTTTATTCTAGGAGCTGCATTTCGATATTCCAGAGTGTATGGGAGTAAATGCTGTAAAGAGAAATATCTGTTTCTAAAACCAAAACGGAGCTATCTAACAGAATGGTTGTGAATGTGTGCATTCAACTTAAAGGGTTAATCTGCTCTTCTTAGGCAGCAGTTTAGAAACCCTTTATATGCAAATTCTAAAATCAACATTTGCAGCAAAACACCAGCCTAAAAGAAGTAGCAGTAAGACTGCATCTATAACATAGAAGAAACGTTTTCTTCAAAATGCTCTGCTCTGTGTTCATTCAACTAAGAGTCTTGAGTATATGTTCAGATTCAGCGAGTAAGAAACACGTTTCTTCCAGGAGCTGCATTTGCATATTCCAGAGTGTACTGGAGTATAAGGTTTAAAGTGAAATATCTGGTTCTAAAACAAACACGGAGCCATCTAACAGAATGGTTGTCACTGTGTGCATTCAGCTTATTGAGATAAACTGTTGTTTCTATGCAGCAGTTTAGAAAAGATTTTTGTGCAGATTCTAAAACAGACATTCCCAGCAAAATACCGGCCTCTAAGAAATAGCAATAAGACTGCGTCTAAAACTCAAATAAAACGTTTCTTTCAAACTGCTGTGCTGTGTGTTCGTTCACCTAAGGGAGTTGAATCTATGTTTAGATTCAGCGACTTAGAAACACGTCTATTCTGGGAGCTGCGTTTGGCTATTCCAGAATGAATGGGAGTATATGCTGTAACTAGAAACACAGGCTTCTAAAACCAAAACGGAGCTAGCTAACAGAATGATTGTGAATGAGGGCATTCAACTTAACGAATTAAACTGCTCCACTTATGCAGCAGTTTACAAACCATTTGTATGGAAATTCTAAAACCAACATTTCCAGGAAAACACCAGCCTAAAAGCAATAGCAGTAACAGTGCATCTATAACATGGAAGAAATGTTTTTTTCAAACTCCTCTGCTGCGTGTTCATTCACCTAAGAGACTTCAATATATGCTCAGATTCAGCGAGTTACAAACACGTTTCTTCCAGGAGCTGCGTTTGCATATATCAGAGTGTACTGGGGTACAAGATGTAAAGGGAAATATCTGATTATACGTAGAAACCCGTTTCTTTTAGGAGCTGCGTTTGGATATTCCAGAGTGAATGAGAGTATATGCTGTAAAGAGAAATAACTTCTTCTAAAACCAAAAGGCAGCTATGTAACTGAATGGTTGTCAATGCGTGCATTCACCTCCCAGAGATGAACTCGTGTGTGGATTCAGCAGTCTGCAAACACTTTCTGTGCAGAGTCCCAAAACAGGCGTTTTCAGCCCAATACCGGCATATGGAAGAAACAGCAGTAAGCACAGGGAAATATCTGCTTCTAAATCCAAAACGCAGCTATCTAACAGAACGGTTGTCAATGTGTGCACTCAACTTCCAGAGTTAAACCCGTGTGTGGATTCAGCAGTCTGCAAACACTTTCTCTGCAGAGTCCCAAAACAGGCGTTTTCAGCCCATTACCGGCATATGGAAGAAACAGCAGTAAGCACAGGGAAATATCTGCTTCTAAATCCAAAACGCAGCTATCTAACAGAACGGTTGTCAATGTGTGCACTCAACTTCCAGAGTTAAACCCGTGTGTGGATTCAGCAGTCTGCAGAGACTTTCTCTGCAGAGTCCCAAGACAGGCGTTTTCAGCCCATTACCGGCATATGGAAGAAACAGCAGTAAGCACAGGGAAATATCTGCTTCTAAATCCAAAACGCAGCTATCTAACAGAACGGTTGTCAATGTGTGCACTCAACTTCCAGAGTTAAACCCGTGTGTGGATTCAGCAGTCTGCAGAGACTTTCTCTGCAGAGTCCCAAAACAGGCGTTTTCAGCCCATTACCGGCATATGGAAGAAACAGCAGTAAGCACAGGGAAATATCTGCTTCTAAATCCAAAACGCAGCTATCTAACAGAACGGTTGTCAATGTGTGCACTCAACTTCCAGAGTTAAACCCGTGTGTGGATTCAGCAGTCTGCAGAGACTTTCTCTGCAGAGTCCCAAGACAGGCGTTTTCAGCCCATTACCGGCATATGGAAGAAACAGCAGTAAGCACAGGGAAATATCTGCTTCTAAATCCAAAACGCAGCTATCTAACAGAACGGTTGTCAATGTGTGCACTCAACTTCCAGAGTTAAACCCGTGTGTGGATTCAAAAGTCTGCAGAGACTTTCTCTGCAGAGTCCCAAAACAGGCGTTTTCAGCCCATTACCGGCATAGGGAAGAAACAGCAGTAAGCACAAGGAAATATCTGCTTCTAAATCCAAAACGCAGCTATCTAACAGAATGGTTGTCAATGTGTGCACTCAACTTGCAGAGATAAACCCGTGTGTGGATTCAGCAGTCTGCAGAGACTTTCTCTGCAGAGTCCCAAAACAGGCGTTTTCAGCCCATTACCGGCATATGGAAGAAACAGCAGTAAGCACAGGGAAATATCTGCTTCTAAATCCAAAACGCAGCTATCTAACAGAACGGTTGTCAATGTGTGCACTCAACTTCCAGAGTTAAACCCGTGTGTGGATTCAGCAGTCTGCAGAGACTTTCTCTGCAGAGTCCCAAAACAGGCGTTTTCAGCCCATTACCGGCATATGGAAGAAACAGCAGTAAGCACAGGGAAATATCTGCTTCTAAATCCAAAACGCAGCTATCTAACAGAACGGTTGTCAATGTGTGCACTCAACTTCCAGAGTTAAACCCGTGTGTGGATTCAGCAGTCTGCAGAGACTTTCTCTGCAGAGTCCCAAAACAGGCGTTTTCAGCCCATTACCGGCATATGGAAGAAACAGCAGTAAGCACAGGGAAATATCTGCTTCTAAATCCAAAACGCAGCTATCTAACAGAACGGTTGTCAATGTGTGCACTCAACTTCCAGAGTTAAACCCGTGTGTGGATTCAGCAGTCTGCAAACACTTTCTCTGCAGAGTCCCAAAACTGGTGTTTTCAGCCCATTACCGGCATATGGAAGAAATAGCAGTAAGCACAGGGAAATATCTGCTTCTAAATCCAAAACGCAGCTATCTAACAGAACGGTTGTCAATGTGTGCACTCAACTTCCAGAATTAAACCCGTGTGTGGATTCAGCAGTCTGCAGAGACTTTCTCTGCAGAGTCCCAAAACAGGCGTTTTCAGCCCATTACCGGCATATGGAAGAAACAGCAGTAAGCACAGGGAAATATCTGCTTCTAAATCCAAAACGCAGCTATCTAACAGAACGGTTGTCAATGTGTGCACTCAACTTCCAGAGTTAAACCCGTGTGTGGATTCAGCAGTCTGCAGAGACTTTCTCTGCAGAGTCCCAAAACAGGCGTTTTCAGCCCATTACCGGCATATGGAAGAAACAGCAGTAAGCACAGGGAAATATCTGCTTCTAAATCCAAAACGCAGCTATCTAACAGAACGGTTGTCAATGTGTGCACTCAACTTCCAGAGTTAAACCCGTGTGTGGATTCAGCAGTCTGCAGAGACTTTCTCTGCAGAGTCCCAAAACAGGCGTTTTCAGCCCATTACCGGCATATGGAAGAAACAGCAGTAAGCACAGGGAAATATCTGCTTCTAAATCCAAAACGCAGCTATCTAACAGAACGGTTGTCAATGTGTGCACTCAACTTCCAGAGTTAAACCCGTGTGTGGATTCAGCAGTCTGCAGACACTTTCTCTGCAGAGTCCCAAAACAGGCGTTTTCAGCCCATTACCGGCATATGGAAGAAACAGCAGTAAGCACAGGGAAATATCTGCTTCTAAATCCAAAACGCAGCTATCTAACAGAACGGTTGTCAATGTGTGCACTCAACTTCCAGAGTTAAACCCGTGTGTGGATTCAGCAGTCTGCAGAGCCTTTCTCTGCAGAGTCCCAAAACAGGCGTTTTCAGCCCATTACCGGCATATGGAAGAAACAGCAGTAAGCACAGGGAAATATCTGCTTCTAAATCCAAAACGCAGCTATCTAACAGAACGGTTGTCAATGTGTGCACTCAACTTCCAGAGTTAAACCCGTGTGTGGATTCAGCAGTCTGCAGAGACTTTCTCTGCAGAGTCCCAAAACAGGCGTTTTCAGCCCATTACCGGCATATGGAAGAAACAGCAGTAAGCACAGGGAAATATCTGCTTCTAAATCCAAAACGCAGCTATCTAACAGAACGGTTGTCAATGTGTGCACTCAACTTCCAGAGTTAAACCCGTGTGTGGATTCAGCAGTCTGCAGAGACTTTCTTTGCAGAGTCCCAAAACAGGCGTTTTCAGCCCATTACCGGCATATGGAAGAAACAGCAGTAAGCACAGGGAAATATCTGCTTCTAAATCCAAAACGCAGCTATCTAACAGAACGGTTGTCAATGTGTGCACTCAACTTCCAGAGTTAAACCCGTGTGTGGATTCAGCAGTCTGCAGAGACTTTCTCTGCAGAGTCCCAAAACAGGCGTTTTCAGCCCATTACCGGCATATGGAAGAAACAGCAGTAAGCACAGGGAAATATCTGCTTCTAAATCCAAAACGCAGCTATCTAACAGAACGGTTGTCAATGTGTGCACTCAACTTCCAGAGTTAAACCCGTGTGTGGATTCAGCAGTCTGCAGACACTTTCTCTGCAGAGTCCCAAAACAGGCGTTTTCAGCCCATTACCGGCATATGGAAGAAACAGCAGTAAGCACAGGGAAATATCTGCTTCTAAATCCAAAACGCAGCTATCTAACAGAACGGTTGTCAATGTGTGCACTCAACTTCCAGAGTTAAACCCGTGTGTGGATTCAGCAGTCTGCAGAGACTTTCTCTGCAGAGTCCCAAAACAGGCGTTTTCAGCCCATTACCGGCATATGGAAGAAACAGCAGTAAGCACAGGGAAATATCTGCTTCTAAATCCAAAACGCAGCTATCTAACAGAACGGTTGTCAATGTGTGCACTCAACTTCCAGAGTTAAACCCGTGTGTGGATTCAGCAGTCTGCAGACACTTTCTCTGCAGAGTCCCAAAACAGGCGTTTTCAGCCCATTACCGGCATATGGAAGAAACAGCAGTAAGCACAGGGAAATATCTGCTTCTAAATCCAAAACGCAGCTATCTAACAGAACGGTTGTCAATGTGTGCACTCAACTTCCAGAGTTAAACCCGTGTGTGGATTCAGCAGTCTGCAGACACTTTCTCTGCAGAGTCCCAAAACAGGCGTTTTCAGCCCATTACCGGCATATGGAAGAAACAGCAGTAAGCACAGGGAAATATCTGCTTCTAAATCCAAAACGCAGCTATCTAACAGAACGGTTGTCAATGTGTGCACTCAACTTCCAGAGTTAAACCCGTGTGTGGATTCAGCAGTCTGCAGACACTTTCTCTGCAGAGTCCCAAGACAGGCGTTTTCAGCCCATTACCGGCATATGGAAGAAACAGCAGTAAGCACAGGGAAATATCTGCTTCTAAATCCAAAACGCAGCTATCTAACAGAACGGTTGTCAATGTGTGCACTCAACTTCCAGAGTTAAACCCGTGTGTGGATTCAGCAGTCTGCAGAGACTTTCTCTGCAGAGTCCCAAAACAGGCGTTTTCAGCCCATTACCGGCATATGGAAGAAACAGCAGTAAGCACAGGGAAATATCTGCTTCTAAATCCAAAACGCAGCTATCTAACAGAACGGTTGTCAATGTGTGCACTCAACTTCCAGAGTTAAACCCGTGTGTGGATTCAGCAGTCTGCAAACACTTTCTCTGCAGAGTCCCAAAACAGGTGTTTTCAGCCCATTACCGGCATATGGAAGAAATAGCAGTAAGCACAGGGAAATATCTGCTTCTAAATCCAAAACGCAGCTATCTAACAGAACGGTTGTCAATGTGTGCACTCAACTTCCAGAGTTAAACCCGTGTGTGGATTCAGCAGTCTGCAGAGACTTTCTCTGCAGAGTCCCAAAACAGGCGTTTTCAGCCCATTACCGGCATATGGAAGAAACAGCAGTAAGCACAGGGAAATATCTGCTTCTAAATCCAAAACGCAGCTATCTAACAGAACGGTTTTTCAATGTGTGCACTCAACTTCCAGAGTTAAACCCGTGTGTGGATTCAGCAGTCTGCAGAGACTTTCTCTGCAGAGTCCCAAAACAGGCGTTTTCAGCCCATTACCGGCATATGGAAGAAACAGCAGTAAGCACAGGGAAATATCTGCTTCTAAATCCAAAACGCAGCTATCTAGCAGAACGGTTGTCAATGTGTGCACTCAACTTCCAGAGTTAAACCCGTGTGTGGATTCAGCAGTCTGCAGAGACTTTCTCTGCAGAGTCCCAAAACAGGCGTTTTCAGCCCATTACCGGCATATGGAAGAAACAGCAGTAAGCACAGGGAAATATCTGCTTCTAAATCCAAAACGCAGCTATCTAACAGAACGGTTGTCAATGTGTGCACTCAACTTCCAGAGTTAAACCCGTGTGTGGATTCAGCAGTCTGCAGAGACTTTCTCTGCAGAGTCCCAAAACAGGCGTTTTCAGCCCATTACCGGCATATGGAAGAAACAGCAGTAAGCACAGGGAAATATCTGCTTCTAAATCCAAAACGCAGCTATCTAACAGAACGGTTTTTCAATGTGTGCACTCAACTTCCAGAGTTAAACCCGTGTGTGGATTCAGCAGTCTGCAGAGACTTTCTCTGCAGAGTCCCAAAACAGGCGTTTTCAGCCCATTACCGGCATATGGAAGAAACAGCAGTAAGCACAGGGAAATATCTGCTTCTAAATCCAAAACGCAGCTATCTAACAGAACGGTTGTCAATGTGTGCACTCAACTTCCAGAGTTAAACCCGTGTGTGGATTCAGCAGTCTGCAGAGACTTTCTCTGCAGAGTCCCAAAACAGGCGTTTTCAGCCCATTACCGGCATATGGAAGAAACAGCAGTAAGCACAGGGAAATATCTGCTTCTAAATCCAAAACGCAGCTATCTAACAGAACGGTTGTCAATGTGTGCACTCAACTTCCAGAGTTAAACCCGTGTGTGGATTCAGCAGTCTGCAGAGACTTTCTCTGCAGAGTCCCAAAACAGGCGTTTTCAGCCCATTACCGGCATATGGAAGAAACAGCAGTAAGCACAGGGAAATATCTGCTTCTAAATCCAAAACGCAGCTATCTAACAGAACGGTTGTCAATGTGTGCACTCAACTTCCAGAGTTAAACCCGTGTGTGGATTCAGCAGTCTGCAAACACTTTCTCTGCAGAGTCCCAAAACAGGCGTTTTCAACCCATTACCGGCATATGGAAGAAACAGCAGTAAGCACAGGGAAATATCTGCTTCTAAATCCAAAACGCAGCTATCTAACAGAACGGTTGTCAATGTGTGCACTCAACTTCCAGAGTTAAACCCGTGTGTGGATTCAGCAGTCTGCAGAGACTTTCTCTGCAGAGTCCCAAAACAGGCGTTTTCAGCCCATTACCGGCATATGGAAGAAACAGCAGTAAGCACAGGGAAATATCTGCTTCTAAATCCAAAACGCAGCTATCTAACAGAACGGTTGTCAATGTGTGCACTCAACTTCCAGAGTTAAACCCGTGTGTGGATTCAGCAGTCTGCAAACACTTTCTGTGCAGAGTCTGAAAACAGGCCTTTCCGGCCCGGTACCGGCATATATAAGAAAGAGCATTAATACTGCGTCTAAAACTCAGAAGAAACGTTTCTTTCAACCTGCTCGGCCGTGTGTTCTTTGACCTAAGGGAGTTTAATCTATGTTTAGATTCAGCGATATAGAAACACATTTATTCTAGGAGCTGTCTTTGGATATTCCGGAATGAATGGGAGTATATGCTGTAAAGAGAAATATCTGTTTCTAAAACCAAAATGGATCTATCTAGCAGAGTGGTTGTGAATGTGTGCCTTTGGCTTAAAGAGGTAAACTGCTCTTCTCATGCAGCACTTTAGAAACCCTTTATATGCAAATTCTCATACAGGCCTTTCCAGCAAAACACCAGCCTAAAGGAAATAGCAGTAAGACTGCATCTTTAACATGGACGAAACTGTTTTCAAACTGCTCTGCTGTGTGTTCATTCATATAAGAGACTTGAATATATGTTCAGATTCAGCTAATTAGCAACACGTTTCTTCCAGGAGCTGTGTTTGCCTATTCCAGAGTATACTGGAGTATAAGATGTAAAGACAAATGTCTCGTTCCAAAAGAAAAACGGATGATCTAATGGAATGGTTGTCAATGTGTGCATTCAACTTACTGAGCTAAACTGCTGTTTGTATGCAGCAGTTTAGAAAACATTTCTGTGTAGATTCTCAAATAGACATTTCCAGCAAAATACCGGCCTATAAGAAATAGCAGTAAGACTGCGTCTAAAACTCAGAGGGAACGTTTCTTTCAAACTGCTCTGCAGTGTGTTCGTTCACCAAAGGTCGTTGATTCTATGTTTGGATTCAGCGAGTTTGAAACACGTTTATTCTAGGAGCTGCATTTCGATATTCCAGAGTGTATGGGAGTAAATGCTGTAAAGAGAAATATCTGTTTCTAAAACCAAAACGGAGCTATCTAACAGAATGGTTGTGAATGTGTGCATTCAACTTAAAGGGTTAATCTGCTCTTCTTAGGCAGCAGTTTAGAAACCCTTTATATGCAAATTCTAAAATCAACATTTGCAGCAAAACACCAGCCTAAAAGAAGTAGCAGTAAGACTGCATCTATAACATAGAAGAAACGTTTTCTTCAAAATGCTCTGCTCTGTGTTCATTCAACTAAGAGTCTTGAGTATATGTTCAGATTCAGCGAGTAAGAAACACGTTTCTTCCAGGAGCTGCATTTGCATATTCCAGAGTGTACTGGAGTATAAGGTTTAAAGTGAAATATCTGGTTCTAAAACAAACACGGAGCCATCTAACAGAATGGTTGTCACTGTGTGCATTCAGCTTATTGAGATAAACTGTTGTTTCTATGCAGCAGTTTAGAAAAGATTTTTGTGCAGATTCTAAAACAGACATTCCCAGCAAAATACCGGCCTCTAAGAAATAGCAATAAGACTGCGTCTAAAACTCAAATAAAACGTTTCTTTCAAACTGCTGTGCTGTGTGTTCGTTCACCTAAGGGAGTTGAATCTATGTTTAGATTCAGCGACTTAGAAACACGTCTATTCTGGGAGCTGCGTTTGGCTATTCCAGAATGAATGGGAGTATATGCTGTAACTAGAAACACAGGCTTCTAAAACCAAAACGGAGCTAGCTAACAGAATGATTGTGAATGAGGGCATTCAACTTAACGAATTAAACTGCTCCACTTATGCAGCAGTTTACAAACCATTTGTATGGAAATTCTAAAACCAACATTTCCAGGAAAACACCAGCCTAAAAGCAATAGCAGTAACAGTGCATCTATAACATGGAAGAAATGTTTTTTTCAAACTCCTCTGCTGCGTGTTCATTCACCTAAGAGACTTCAATATATGCTCAGATTCAGCGAGTTACAAACACGTTTCTTCCAGGAGCTGCGTTTGCATATATCAGAGTGTACTGGGGTACAAGATGTAAAGGGAAATATCTGATTATACGTAGAAACCCGTTTCTTTTAGGAGCTGCGTTTGGATATTCCAGAGTGAATGAGAGTATATGCTGTAAAGAGAAATAACTTCTTCTAAAACCAAAAGGCAGCTATGTAACTGAATGGTTGTCAATGCGTGCATTCACCTCCCAGAGATGAACTCGTGTGTGGATTCAGCAGTCTGCAAACACTTTCTGTGCAGAGTCCCAAAACAGGCGTTTTCAGCCCAATACCGGCATATGGAAGAAACAGCAGTAAGCACAGGGAAATATCTGCTTCTAAATCCAAAACGCAGCTATCTAAGAGAACGGTTGTCAATGTGTGCACTCAACTTCCAGAGTTAAACCCGTGTGTGGATTCAGCAGTCTGCAAACACTTTCTCTGCAGAGTCCCAAAACAGGCGTTTTCAGCCCATTACCGGCATATGGAAGAAACAGCAGTAAGCACAGGGAAATATCTGCTTCTAAATCCAAAACGCAGCTATCTAACAGAACGGTTGTCAATGTGTGCACTCAACTTCCAGAGTTAAACCCGTGTGTGGATTCAGCAGTCTGCAGAGACTTTCTCTGCAGAGTCCCAAGACAGGCGTTTTCAGCCCATTACCGGCATATGGAAGAAACAGCAGTAAGCACAGGGAAATATCTGCTTCTAAATCCAAAACGCAGCTATCTAACAGAACGGTTGTCAATGTGTGCACTCAACTTCCAGAGTTAAACCCGTGTGTGGATTCAGCAGTCTGCAGAGCCTTTCTCTGCAGAGTCCCAAAACAGGCGTTTTCAGCCCATTACCGGCATATGGAAGAAACAGCAGTAAGCACAGGGAAATATCTGCTTCTAAATCCAAAACGCAGCTATCTAACAGAACGGTTGTCAATGTGTGCACTCAACTTCCAGAGTTAAACCCGTGTGTGGATTCAGCAGTCTGCAGAGACTTTCTCTGCAGAGTCCCAAGACAGGCGTTTTCAGCCCATTACCGGCATATGGAAGAAACAGCAGTAAGCACAGGGAAATATCTGCTTCTAAATCCAAAACGCAGCTATCTAACAGAACGGTTGTCAATGTGTGCACTCAACTTCCAGAGTTAAACCCGTGTGTGGATTCAAAAGTCTGCAGAGACTTTCTCTGCAGAGTCCCAAAACAGGCGTTTTCAGCCCATTACCGGCATAGGGAAGAAACAGCAGTAAGCACAAGGAAATATCTGCTTCTAAATCCAAAACGCAGCTATCTAACAGAACGGTTGTCAATGTGTGCACTCAACTTGCAGAGATAAACCCGTGTGTGGATTCAGCAGTCTGCAGAGACTTTCTCTGCAGAGTCCCAAAACAGGCGTTTTCAGCCCATTACCGGCATATGGAAGAAACAGCAGTAAGCACAGGGAAATATCTGCTTCTAAATCCAAAACGCAGCTATCTAACAGAACGGTTGTCAATGTGTGCACTCAACTTCCAGAGTTAAACCCGTGTGTGGATTCAGCAGTCTGCAGAGACTTTCTCTGCAGAGTCCCAAAACAGGCGTTTTCAGCCCATTACCGGCATATGGAAGAAACAGCAGTAAGCACAGGGAAATATCTGCTTCTAAATCCAAAACGCAGCTATCTAACAGAACGGTTGTCAATGTGTGCACTCAACTTCCAGAGTTAAACCCGTGTGTGGATTCAGCAGTCTGCAGAGACTTTCTCTGCAGAGTCCCAAAACAGGCGTTTTCAGCCCATTACCGGCATATGGAAGAAACAGCAGTAAGCACAGGGAAATATCTGCTTCTAAATCCAAAACGCAGCTATCTAACAGAACGGTTGTCAATGTGTGCACTCAACTTCCAGAGTTAAACCCGTGTGTGGATTCAGCAGTCTGCAAACACTTTCTCTGCAGAGTCCCAAAACTGGTGTTTTCAGCCCATTACCGGCATATGGAAGAAATAGCAGTAAGCACAGGGAAATATCTGCTTCTAAATCCAAAACGCAGCTATCTAACAGAACGGTTGTCAATGTGTGCACTCAACTTCCAGAGTTAAACCCGTGTGTGGATTCAGCAGTCTGCAGAGACTTTCTCTGCAGAGTCCCAAAACAGGCGTTTTCAGCCCATTACCGGCATATGGAAGAAACAGCAGTAAGCACAGGGAAATATCTGCTTCTAAATCCAAAACGCAGCTATCTAACAGAACGGTTGTCAATGTGTGCACTCAACTTCCAGAGTTAAACCCGTGTGTGGATTCAGCAGTCTGCAGAGACTTTCTCTGCAGAGTCCCAAAACAGGCGTTTTCAGCCCATTACCGGCATATGGAAGAAACAGCAGTAAGCACAGGGAAATATCTGCTTCTAAATCCAAAACGCAGCTATCTAACAGAACGGTTGTCAATGTGTGCACTCAACTTCCAGAGTTAAACCCGTGTGTGGATTCAGCAGTCTGCAGAGACTTTCTCTGCAGAGTCCCAAAACAGGCGTTTTCAGCCCATTACCGGCATATGGAAGAAACAGCAGTAAGCACAGGGAAATATCTGCTTCTAAATCCAAAACGCAGCTATCTAACAGAACGGTTGTCAATGTGTGCACTCAACTTCCAGAGTTAAACCCGTGTGTGGATTCAGCAGTCTGCAGACACTTTCTCTGCAGAGTCCCAAAACAGGCGTTTTCAGCCCATTACCGGCATATGGAAGAAACAGCAGTAAGCACAGGGAAATATCTGCTTCTAAATCCAAAACGCAGCTATCTAACAGAACGGTTGTCAATGTGTGCACTCAACTTCCAGAGTTAAACCCGTGTGTGGATTCAGCAGTCTGCAGAGACTTTCTCTGCAGAGTCCCAAAACAGGCGTTTTCAGCCCATTACCGGCATATGGAAGAAACAGCAGTAAGCACAGGGAAATATCTGCTTCTAAATCCAAAACGCAGCTATCTAACAGAACGGTTGTCAATGTGTGCACTCAACTTCCAGAGTTAAACCCGTGTGTGGATTCAGCAGTCTGCAGAGACTTTCTCTGCAGAGTCCCAAAACAGGCGTTTTCAGCCCATTACCGGCATATGGAAGAAACAGCAGTAAGCACAGGGAAATATCTGCTTCTAAATCCAAAACGCAGCTATCTAACAGAACGGTTGTCAATGTGTGCACTCAACTTCCAGAGTTAAACCCGTGTGTGGATTCAGCAGTCTGCAGAGACTTTCTTTGCAGAGTCCCAAAACAGGCGTTTTCAGCCCATTACCGGCATATGGAAGAAACAGCAGTAAGCACAGGGAAATATCTGCTTCTAAATCCAAAACGCAGCTATCTAACAGAACGGTTGTCAATGTGTGCACTCAACTTCCAGAGTTAAACCCGTGTGTGGATTCAGCAGTCTGCAGAGACTTTCTCTGCAGAGTCCCAAAACAGGCGTTTTCAGCCCATTACCGGCATATGGAAGAAACAGCAGTAAGCACAGGGAAATATCTGCTTCTAAATCCAAAACGCAGCTATCTAACAGAAAGGTTGTCAATGTGTGCACTCAACTTCCAGAGTTAAACCCGTGTGTGGATTCAGCAGTCTGCAGAGACTTTCTCTGCAGAGTCCCAAAACAGGCGTTTTCAGCCCATTACCGGCATATGGAAGAAACAGCAGTAAGCACAGGGAAATATCTGCTTCTAAATCCAAAACGCAGCTATCTAACAGAACGGTTGTCAATGTGTGCACTCAACTTCCAGAGTTAAACCCGTGTGTGGATTCAGCAGTCTGCAGACACTTTCTCTGCAGAGTCCCAAAACAGGCGTTTTCAGCCCATTACCGGCATATGGAAGAAACAGCAGTAAGCACAGGGAAATATCTGCTTCTAAATCCAAAACGCAGCTATCTAACAGAACGGTTGCCAATGTGTGCACTCAACTTCCAGAGTTAAACCCGTGTGTGGATTCAGCAGTCTGCAGAGACTTTCTCTGCAGAGTCCCAAGACAGGCGTTTTCAGCCCATTACCGGCATATGGAAGAAACAGCAGTAAGCACAGGGAAATATCTGCTTCTAAATCCAAAACGCAGCTATCTAACAGAACGGTTGTCAATGTGTGCACTCAACTTCCAGAGTTAAACCCGTGTGTGGATTCAGCAGTCTGCAGAGACTTTCTCTGCAGAGTCCCAAGACAGGCGTTTTCAGCCCATTACCGGCATATGGAAGAAACAGCAGTAAGCACAGGGAAATATCTGCTTCTAAATCCAAAACGCAGCTATCTAACAGAACGGTTGTCAATGTGTGCACTCAACTTCCAGAGTTAAACCCGTGTGTGGATTCAGCAGTCTGCAGAGACTTTCTCTGCAGAGTCCCAAAACAGGCGTTTTCAGCCCATTACCGGCATATGGAAGAAACAGCAGTAAGCACAGGGAAATATCTGCTTCTAAATCCAAAACGCAGCTATCTAACAGAACGGTTGTCAATGTGTGCACTCAACTTCCAGAGTTAAACCCGTGTGTGGATTCAGCAGTCTGCAAACACTTTCTCTGCAGAGTCCCAAAACAGGTGTTTTCAGCCCATTACCGGCATATGGAAGAAATAGCAGTAAGCACAGGGAAATATCTGCTTCTAAATCCAAAACGCAGCTATCTAACAGAACGGTTGTCAATGTGTGCACTCAACTTCCAGAGTTAAACCCGTGTGTGGATTCAGCAGTCTGCAGAGACTTTCTCTGCAGAGTCCCAAAACAGGCGTTTTCAGCCCATTACCGGCATATGGAAGAAACAGCAGTAAGCACAGGGAAATATCTGCTTCTAAATCCAAAACGCAGCTATCTAGCAGAACGGTTGTCAATGTGTGCACTCAACTTCCAGAGTTAAACCCGTGTGTGGATTCAGCAGTCTGCAGAGACTTTCTCTGCAGAGTCCCAAAACAGGCGTTTTCAGCCCATTACCGGCATATGGAAGAAACAGCAGTAAGCACAGGGAAATATCTGCTTCTAAATCCAAAACGCAGCTATCTAACAGAACGGTTGTCAATGTGTGCACTCAACTTCCAGAGTTAAACCCGTGTGTGGATTCAGCAGTCTGCAGAGACTTTCTCTGCAGAGTCCCAAAACAGGCGTTTTCAGCCCATTACCGGCATATGGAAGAAACAGCAGTAAGCACAGGGAAATATCTGCTTCTAAATCCAAAACGCAGCTATCTAACAGAACGGTTGTCAATGTGTGCACTCAACTTCCAGAGTTAAACCCGTGTGTGGATTCAGCAGTCTGCAGAGACTTTCTCTGCAGAGTCCCAAAACAGGCGTTTTCAGCCCATTACAGGCATATGGAAGAAACAGCAGTAAGCACAGGGAAATATCTGCTTCTAAATCCAAAACGCAGCTATCTAACAGAACGGTTGTCAATGTGTGCACTCAACTTCCAGAGTTAAACCCGTGTGTGGATTCAGCAGTCTGCAGAGACTTTCTCTGCAGAGTCCCAAAACAGGCGTTTTCAGCCCATTACCGGCATATGGAAGAAACAGCAGTAAGCACAGGGAAATATCTGCTTCTAAATCCAAAACGCAGCTATCTAACAGAACGGTTGTCAATGTGTGCACTCAACTTCCAGAGTTAAACCCGTGTGTGGATTCAGCAGTCTGCAGAGACTTTCTCTGCAGACTCCCAAGACAGGCGTTTTCAGCCCATTACCGGCATATGGAAGAAACAGCAGTAAGCACAGGGAAATATCTGCTTCTAAATCCAAAACGCAGCTATCTAACAGAACGGTTGTCAATGTGTGCACTCAACTTCCAGAGTTAAACCCGTGTGTGGATTCAGCAGTCTGCAGAGACTTTCTCTGCAGAGTCCCAAAACAGGCGTTTTCAGCCCATTACCGGCATATGGTAGAAACAGCAGTAAGCACAAGGATATATCTGCTTCTAAATCGAAAACGCAGCTATCTAAAAGAACGGTTGTCAATGTGTGCACTCAACTTGCAGAGATAAACCCGTGTGTGGATTCAGCAGTCTGCAGAGACTTTCTCTGCAGAGTCCCAAAACAGGCGTTTTCAGCCCATTACCGGCTTATGGAAGAAACAGCAGTAAGCACAGGGAAATATCTGCTTCTAAATCCAAAACGGAGCTATCTAACAGAACGGTTGTCAATGTGTGCACTCAACTTCCAGAGTTAAACCCGTGTGTGGATTCAGCAGTCTGCAGAGACTTTCTCTGCAGAGTCCCAAAACAGGCGTTTTCAGCCCATTACCGGCATATGGAAGAAACAGCAGTAAGCACAGGGAAATATCTGCTTCTAAATCCAAAACGCAGCTATCTAACAGAACGGTTGTCAATGTGTGCACTCAACTTCCAGAGTTAAACCCGTGTGTGGATTCAGCAGTCTGCAAACACTTTCTCTGCAGAGTCCCAAAACAGGTGTTTTCAGCCCATTACCGGCATATGGAAGAAACAGCAGTAAGCACAGGGAAATATCTGCTTCTAAATCCAAAACGCAGCTATCTAACAGAACGGTTGTCAATGTGTGCACTCAACTTCCAGAGTTAAACCCGTGTGTGGATTCAGCAGTCTGCAGAGACTTTCTCTGCAGAGTCCCAAAACAGGCGTTTTCAGCCCATTACCGGCATATGGAAGAAACAGCAGTAAGCACAGGGAAATATCTGCTTCTAAATCCAAAACGCAGCTATCTAACAGAACGGTTGTCAATGTGTGCACTCAACTTCCAGAGTTAAACCCGTGTGTGGATTCAGCAGTCTGCAGACACTTTCTCTGCAGAGTCCCAAAACAGGCGTTTTCAGCCCATTACCGGCATATGGAAGAAACAGCAGTAAGCACAGGGAAATATCTGCTTCTAAATCCAAAACGCAGCTATCTAACAGAACGGTTGTCAATGTGTGCACTCAACTTCCAGAGTTAAACCCGTGTGTGGATTCAGCAGTCTGCAGAGACTTTCTCTGCAGAGTCCCAAGACAGGCGTTTTCAGCCCATTACCGGCATATGGAAGAAACAGCAGTAAGCACAGGGAAATATCTGCTTCTAAATCCAAAACGCAGCTATCTAACAGAACGGTTGTCAATGTGTGCACTCAACTTCCAGAGTTAAACCCGTGTGTGGATTCAGCAGTCTGCAGACACTTTCTCTGCAGAGTCCCAAAACAGGCGTTTTCAGCCCATTACCGGCATATGGAAGAAACAGCAGTAAGCACAGGGAAATATCTGCTTCTAAATCCAAAACGCAGCTATCTAACAGAACGGTTGTCAATGTGTGCACTCAACTTCCAGAGTTAAACCCGTGTGTGGATTCAGCAGTCTGCAGAGACTTTCTCTGCAGAGTCCCAAGACAGGCGTTTTCAGCCCATTACCGGCATATGGAAGAAACAGCAGTAAGCACAGGGAAATATCTGCTTCTAAATCCAAAACGCAGCTATCTAACAGAACGGTTGTCAATGTGTGCACTCAACTTCCAGAGTTAAACCCGTGTGTGGATTCAGCAGTCTGCAGAGACTTTCTCTGCAGAGTCCCAAGACAGGCGTTTTCAGCCCATTACCGGCATATGGAAGAAACAGCAGTAAGCACAGGGAAATATCTGCTTCTAAATCCAAAACGCAGCTATCTAACAGAACGGTTGTCAATGTGTGCACTCAACTTCCAGAGTTAAACCCGTGTGTGGATTCAGCAGTCTGCAGAGACTTTCTCTGCAGAGTCCCAAAACAGGCGTTTTCAGCCCATTACCGGCATATGGAAGAAACAGCAGTAAGCACAGGGAAATATCTGCTTCTAAATCCAAAACGCAGCTATCTAACAGAACGGTTGTCAATGTGTGCACTCAACTTCCAGAGTTAAACCCGTGTGTGGATTCAGCAGTCTGCAGAGACTTTCTCTGCAGAGTCCCAAGACAGGCGTTTTCAGCCCATTACCGGCATATGGAAGAAACAGCAGTAAGCACAGGGAAATATCTGCTTCTAAATCCAAAACGCAGCTATCTAACAGAACGGTTGTCAATGTGTGCACTCAACTTCCAGAGTTAAACCCGTGTGTGGATTCAGCAGTCTGCAGAGACTTTCTCTGCAGAGTCCCAAAACAGGCGTTTTCAGCCCATTACCGGCATATGGAAGAAACAGCAGTAAGCACAGGGAAATATCTGCTTCTAAATCCAAAACGCAGCTATCTAACAGAACGGTTGTCAATGTGTGCACTCAACTTCCAGAGTTAAACCCGTGTGTGGATTCAGCAGTCTGCAGAGACTTTCTCTGCAGAGTCCCAAGACAGGCGTTTTCAGCCCATTACCGGCATATGGAAGAAACAGCAGTAAGCACAGGGAAATATCTGCTTCTAAATCCAAAACGCAGCTATCTAACAGAACGGTTGTCAATGTGTGCACTCAACTTCCAGAGTTAAACCCGTGTGTGGATTCAGCAGTCTGCAGAGACTTTCTCTGCAGAGTCCCAAAACAGGCGTTTTCAGCCCATTACCGGCATAGGGAAGAAACAGCAGTAAGCACAAGGAAATATCTGCTTCTAAATCCAAAACGCAGCTATCTAACAGAACGGTTGTCAATGTGTGCACTCAACTTGCAGAGATAAACCCGTGTGTGGATTCAGCAGTCTGCAGAGACTTTCTCTGCAGAGTCCCAAAACAGGCGTTTTCAGCCCATTACCGGCATATGGAAGAAACAGCAGTAAGCACAGGGAAATATCTGCTTCTAAATCCAAAACGCAGCTATCTAACAGAACGGTTGTCAATGTGTGCACTCAACTTCCAGAGTTAAACCCGTGTGTGGATTCAGCAGTCTGCAGAGACTTTCTCTGCAGAGTCCCAAAACAGGCGTTTTCAGCCCATTACCGGCATATGGAAGAAACAGCAGTAAGCACAGGGAAATATCTGCTTCTAAATCCAAAACGCAGCTATCTAACAGAACGGTTGTCAATGTGTGCACTCAACTTCCAGAGTTAAACCCGTGTGTGGATTCAGCAGTCTGCAGAGACTTTCTCTGCAGAGTCCCAAAACAGGCGTTTTCAGCCCATTACCGGCATATGGAAGAAACAGCAGTAAGCACAGGGAAATATCTGCTTCTAAATCCAAAACGCAGCTATCTAACAGAACGGTTGTCAATGTGTGCACTCAACTTCCAGAGTTAAACCCGTGTGTGGATTCAGCAGTCTGCAAACACTTTCTCTGCAGAGTCCCAAAACTGGTGTTTTCAGCCCATTACCGGCATATGGAAGAAATAGCAGTAAGCACAGGGAAATATCTGCTTCTAAATCCAAAACGCAGCTATCTAACAGAACGGTTGTCAATGTGTGCACTCAACTTCCAGAGTTAAACCCGTGTGTGGATTCAGCAGTCTGCAGAGACTTTCTCTGCAGAGTCCCAAAACAGGCGTTTTCAGCCCATTACCGGCATATGGAAGAAACAGCAGTAAGCACAGGGAAATATCTGCTTCTAAATCCAAAACGCAGCTATCTAACAGAACGGTTGTCAATGTGTGCACTCAACTTCCAGAGTTAAACCCGTGTGTGGATTCAGCAGTCTGCAGAGACTTTCTCTGCAGAGTCCCAAAACAGGCGTTTTCAGCCCATTACCGGCATATGGAAGAAACAGCAGTAAGCACAGGGAAATATCTGCTTCTAAATCCAAAACGCAGCTATCTAACAGAACGGTTGTCAATGTGTGCACTCAACTTCCAGAGTTAAACCCGTGTGTGGATTCAGCAGTCTGCAGAGACTTTCTCTGCAGAGTCCCAAAACAGGCGTTTTCAGCCCATTACCGGCATATGGAAGAAACAGCAGTAAGCACAGGGAAATATCTGCTTCTAAATCCAAAACGCAGCTATCTAACAGAACGGTTGTCAATGTGTGCACTCAACTTCCAGAGTTAAACCCGTGTGTGGATTCAGCAGTCTGCAGACACTTTCTCTGCAGAGTCCCAAAACAGGCGTTTTCAGCCCATTACCGGCATATGGAAGAAACAGCAGTAAGCACAGGGAAATATCTGCTTCTAAATCCAAAACGCAGCTATCTAACAGAACGGTTGTCAATGTGTGCACTCAACTTCCAGAGTTAAACCCGTGTGTGGATTCAGCAGTCTGCAGAGCCTTTCTCTGCAGAGTCCCAAAACAGGCGTTTTCAGCCCATTACCGGCATATGGAAGAAACAGCAGTAAGCACAGGGAAATATCTGCTTCTAAATCCAAAACGCAGCTATCTAACAGAACGGTTGTCAATGTGTGCACTCAACTTCCAGAGTTAAACCCGTGTGTGGATTCAGCAGTCTGCAGAGACTTTCTCTGCAGAGTCCCAAAACAGGCGTTTTCAGCCCATTACCGGCATATGGAAGAAACAGCAGTAAGCACAGGGAAATATCTGCTTCTAAATCCAAAACGCAGCTATCTAACAGAACGGTTGTCAATGTGTGCACTCAACTTCCAGAGTTAAACCCGTGTGTGGATTCAGCAGTCTGCAGAGACTTTCTTTGCAGAGTCCCAAAACAGGCGTTTTCAGCCCATTACCGGCATATGGAAGAAACAGCAGTAAGCACAGGGAAATATCTGCTTCTAAATCCAAAACGCAGCTATCTAACAGAACGGTTGTCAATGTGTGCACTCAACTTCCAGAGTTAAACCCGTGCGTGGATTCAGCAGTCTGCAGAGACTTTCTCTGCAGAGTCCCAAAACAGGCGTTTTCAGCCCATTACCGGCATATGGAAGAAACAGCAGTAAGCACAGGGAAATATCTGCTTCTAAATCCAAAACGCAGCTATCTAACAGAACGGTTGTCAATGTGTGCACTCAACTTCCAGAGTTAAACCCGTGTGTGGATTCAGCAGTCTGCAGAGACTTTCTCTGCAGAGTCCCAAAACAGGCGTTTTCAGCCCATTACCGGCATATGGAAGAAACAGCAGTAAGCACAGGGAAATATCTGCTTCTAAATCCAAAACGCAGCTATCTAACAGAACGGTTGCCAATGTGTGCACTCAACTTCCAGAGTTAAACCCGTGTGTGGATTCAGCAGTCTGCAGAGACTTTCTCTGCAGAGTCCCAAGACAGGCGTTTTCAGCCCATTACCGGCATATGGAAGAAACAGCAGTAAGCACAGGGAAATATCTGCTTCTAAATCCAAAACGCAGCTATCTAACAGAACGGTTGTCAATGTGTGCACTCAACTTCCAGAGTTAAACCCGTGTGTGGATTCAGCAGTCTGCAGAGACTTTCTCTGCAGAGTCCCAAGACAGGCGTTTTCAGCCCATTACCGGCATATGGAAGAAACAGCAGTAAGCACAGGGAAATATCTGCTTCTAAATCCAAAACGCAGCTATCTAACAGAACGGTTGTCAATGTGTGCACTCAACTTCCAGAGTTAAACCCGTGTGTGGATTCAGCAGTCTGCAGAGACTTTCTCTGCAGAGTCCCAAAACAGGCGTTTTCAGCCCATTACCGGCATATGGAAGAAACAGCAGTAAGCACAGGGAAATATCTGCTTCTAAATCCAAAACGCAGCTATCTAACAGAACGGTTGTCAATGTGTGCACTCAACTTCCAGAGTTAAACCCGTGTGTGGATTCAGCAGTCTGCAAACACTTTCTCTGCAGAGTCCCAAAACAGGTGTTTTCAGCCCATTACCGGCATATGGAAGAAATAGCAGTAAGCACAGGGAAATATCTGCTTCTAAATCCAAAACGCAGCTATCTAACAGAACGGTTGTCAATGTGTGCACTCAACTTCCAGAGTTAAACCCGTGTGTGGATTCAGCAGTCTGCAGAGACTTTCTCTGCAGAGTCCCAAAACAGGCGTTTTCAGCCCATTACCGGCATATGGAAGAAACAGCAGTAAGCACAGGGAAATATCTGCTTCTAAATCCAAAACGCAGCTATCTAGCAGAACGGTTGTCAATGTGTGCACTCAACTTCCAGAGTTAAACCCGTGTGTGGATTCAGCAGTCTGCAGAGACTTTCTCTGCAGAGTCCCAAAACAGGCGTTTTCAGCCCATTACCGGCATATGGAAGAAACAGCAGTAAGCACAGGGAAATATCTGCTTCTAAATCCAAAACGCAGCTATCTAACAGAACGGTTGTCAATGTGTGCACTCAACTTCCAGAGTTAAACCCGTGTGTGGATTCAG
This sequence comes from Aotus nancymaae, assembly GCF_030222135.1. NCBI lineage: Eukaryota > Metazoa > Chordata > Mammalia > Primates > Aotidae > Aotus > Aotus nancymaae. Next base: position 54,202 of record NW_026989117.1, read on the forward strand.
CAGTCTGCAGAGACTTTCTCTGCAGAGTCCCAAAACAGGCGTTTTCAGCCCATTACCGGCATATGGAAGAAACAGCAGTAAGCACAGGGAAATATCTGCTTCTAAATCCAAAACGCAGCTATCTAACAGAACGGTTGTCAATGTGTGCACTCAACTTCCAGAGTTAAACCCGTGTGTGGATTCAGCAGTCTGCAGACACTTTCTCTGCAGAGTCCCAAAACAGGCGTTTTCAGCCCATTACCGGCATATGGAAGAAACAGCAGTAAGCACAGGGAAATATCTGCTTCTAAATCCAAAACGCAGCTATCTAACAGAACGGTTGTCAATGTGTGCACTCAACTTCCAGAGTTAAACCCGTGTGTGGATTCAGCAGTCTGCAGAGACTTTCTCTGCAGAGTCCCAAGACAGGCGTTTTCAGCCCATTACCGGCATATGGAAGAAACAGCAGTAAGCACAGGGAAATATCTGCTTCTAAATCCAAAACGCAGCTATCTAACAGAACGGTTGTCAATGTGTGCACTCAACTTCCAGAGTTAAACCCGTGTGTGGATTCAGCAGTCTGCAGAGACTTTCTCTGCAGAGTCCCAAAACAGGCGTTTTCAGCCCATTACCGGCATATGGTAGAAACAGCAGTAAGCACAAGGATATATCTGCTTCTAAATCCAAAACGCAGCTATCTAAAAGAACGGTTGTCAATGTGTGCACTCAACTTGCAGAGATAAACCCGTGTGTGGATTCAGCAGTCTGCAGAGACTTTCTCTGCAGAGTCCCAAAACAGGCGTTTTCAGCCCATTACCGGCATATGGAAGAAACAGCAGTAAGCACAGGGAAATATCTGCTTCTAAATCCAAAACGCAGCTATCTAACAGAACGGTTGTCAATGTGTGCACTCAACTTCCAGAGTTAAACCCGTGTGTGGATTCAGCAGTCTGCAAACACTTTCTCTGCAGAGTCCCAAAACTGGTGTTTTCAGCCCATTACCGGCATATGGAAGAAATAGCAGTAAGCACAGGGAAATATCTGCTTCTAAATCCAAAACGCAGCTATCTAACAGAACGGTTGTCAATGTGTGCACTCAACTTCCAGAGTTAAACCCGTGTGTGGATTCAGCAGTCTGCAGAGACTTTCTCTGCAGAGTCCCAAAACAGGCGTTTTCAGCCCATTACCGGCATATGGAAGAAACAGCAGTAAGCACAGGGAAATATCTGCTTCTAAATCCAAAACGCAGCTATCTAACAGAACGGTTGTCAATGTGTGCACTCAACTTCCAGAGTTAAACCCGTGTGTGGATTCAGCAGTCTGCAGAGACTTTCTCTGCAGAGTCCCAAAACAGGCGTTTTCAGCCCATTACCGGCATATGGAAGAAACAGCAGTAAGCACAGGGAAATATCTGCTTCTAAATCCAAAACGCAGCTATCTAACAGAACGGTTGTCAATGTGTGCACTCAACTTCCAGAGTTAAACCCGTGTGTGGATTCAGCAGTCTGCAGAGACTTTCTCTGCAGAGTCCCAAAACAGGCGTTTTCAGCCCATTACCGGCATATGGAAGAAACAGCAGTAAGCACAGGGAAATATCTGCTTCTAAATCCAAAACGCAGCTATCTAACAGAACGGTTGTCAATGTGTGCACTCAACTTCCAGAGTTAAACCCGTGTGTGGATTCAGCAGTCTGCAGACACTTTCTCTGCAGAGTCCCAAAACAGGCGTTTTCAGCCCATTACCGGCATATGGAAGAAACAGCAGTAAGCACAGGGAAATATCTGCTTCTAAATCCAAAACGCAGCTATCTAACAGAACGGTTGTCAATGTGTGCACTCAACTTCCAGAGTTAAACCCGTGTGTGGATTCAGCAGTCTGCAGAGCCTTTCTCTGCAGAGTCCCAAAACAGGCGTTTTCAGCCCATTACCGGCATATGGAAGAAACAGCAGTAAGCACAGGGAAATATCTGCTTCTAAATCCAAAACGCAGCTATCTAACAGAACGGTTGTCAATGTGTGCACTCAACTTCCAGAGTTAAACCCGTGTGTGGATTCAGCAGTCTGCAGAGACTTTCTCTGCAGAGTCCCAAAACAGGCGTTTTCAGCCCATTACCGGCATATGGAAGAAACAGCAGTAAGCACAGGGAAATATCTGCTTCTAAATCCAAAACGCAGCTATCTAACAGAACGGTTGTCAATGTGTGCACTCAACTTCCAGAGTTAAACCCGTGTGTGGATTCAGCAGTCTGCAGACACTTTCTTTGCAGAGTCCCAAAACAGGCGTTTTCAGCCCATTACCGGCATATGGAAGAAACAGCAGTAAGCACAGGGAAATATCTGCTTCTAAATCCAAAACGCAGCTATCTAACAGAACGGTTGTCAATGTGTGCACTCAACTTCCAGAGTTAAACCCGTGTGTGGATTCAGCAGTCTGCAGAGACTTTCTCTGCAGAGTCCCAAAACAGGCGTTTTCAGCCCATTACCGGCATATGGAAGAAACAGCAGTAAGCACAGGGAAATATCTGCTTCTAAATCCAAAACGCAGCTATCTAACAGAACGGTTGTCAATGTGTGCACTCAACTTCCAGAGTTAAACCCGTGTGTGGATTCAGCAGTCTGCAGACACTTTCTCTGCAGAGTCCCAAAACAGGCGTTTTCAGCCCATTACCGGCATATGGAAGAAACAGCAGTAAGCACAGGGAAATATCTGCTTCTAAATCCAAAACGCAGCTATCTAACAGAACGGTTGTCAATGTGTGCACTCAACTTCCAGAGTTAAACCCGTGTGTGGATTCAGCAGTCTGCAGAGACTTTCTCTGCAGAGTCCCAAGACAGGCGTTTTCAGCCCATTACCGGCATATGGAAGAAACAGCAGTAAGCACAGGGAAATATCTGCTTCTAAATCCAAAACGCAGCTATCTAACAGAACGGTTGTCAATGTGTGCACTCAACTTCCAGAGTTAAACCCGTGTGTGGATTCAGCAGTCTGCAGAGACTTTCTCTGCAGAGTCCCAAGACAGGCGTTTTCAGCCCATTACCGGCATATGGAAGAAACAGCAGTAAGCACAGGGAAATATCTGCTTCTAAATCCAAAACGCAGCTATCTAACAGAACGGTTGTCAATGTGTGCACTCAACTTCCAGAGTTAAACCCGTGTGTGGATTCAGCAGTCTGCAGAGACTTTCTCTGCAGAGTCCCAAAACAGGCGTTTTCAGCCCATTACCGGCATATGGAAGAAACAGCAGTAAGCACAGGGAAATATCTGCTTCTAAATCCAAAACGCAGCTATCTAACAGAACGGTTGTCAATGTGTGCACTCAACTTCCAGAGTTAAACCCGTGTGTGGATTCAGCAGTCTGCAGAGACTTTCTCTGCAGAGTCCCAAGACAGGCGTTTTCAGCCCATTACCGGCATATGGAAGAAACAGCAGTAAGCACAGGGAAATATCTGCTTCTAAATCCAAAACGCAGCTATCTAACAGAACGGTTGTCAATGTGTGCACTCAACTTCCAGAGTTAAACCCGTGTGTGGATTCAGCAGTCTGCAGAGACTTTCTCTGCAGAGTCCCAAAACAGGCGTTTTCAGCCCATTACCGGCATATGGAAGAAACAGCAGTAAGCACAGGGAAATATCTGCTTCTAAATCCAAAACGCAGCTATCTAACAGAACGGTTGTCAATGTGTGCACTCAACTTCCAGAGTTAAACCCGTGTGTGGATTCAGCAGTCTGCAGAGACTTTCTCTGCAGAGTCCCAAGACAGGCGTTTTCAGCCCATTACCGGCATATGGAAGAAACAGCAGTAAGCACAGGGAAATATCTGCTTCTAAATCCAAAACGCAGCTATCTAACAGAACGGTTGTCAATGTGTGCACTCAACTTCCAGAGTTAAACCCGTGTGTGGATTCAAAAGTCTGCAGAGACTTTCTCTGCAGAGTCCCAAAACAGGCGTTTTCAGCCCATTACCGGCATAGGGAAGAAACAGCAGTAAGCACAAGGAAATATCTGCTTCTAAATCCAAAACGCAGCTATCTAACAGAACGGTTGTCAATGTGTGCACTCAACTTGCAGAGATAAACCCGTGTGTGGATTCAGCAGTCTGCAGAGACTTTCTCTGCAGAGTCCCAAAACAGGCGTTTTCAGCCCATTACCGGCATATGGAAGAAACAGCAGTAAGCACAGGGAAATATCTGCTTCTAAATCCAAAACGCAGCTATCTAACAGAACGGTTGTCAATGTGTGCACTCAACTTCCAGAGTTAAACCCGTGTGTGGATTCAGCAGTCTGCAGAGACTTTCTCTGCAGAGTCCCAAAACAGGCGTTTTCAGCCCATTACCGGCATATGGAAGAAACAGCAGTAAGCACAGGGAAATATCTGCTTCTAAATCCAAAACGCAGCTATCTAACAGAACGGTTGTCAATGTGTGCACTCAACTTCCAGAGTTAAACCCGTGTGTGGATTCAGCAGTCTGCAGAGACTTTCTCTGCAGAGTCCCAAAACAGGCGTTTTCAGCCCATTACCGGCATATGGAAGAAACAGCAGTAAGCACAGGGAAATATCTGCTTCTAAATCCAAAACGCAGCTATCTAACAGAACGGTTGTCAATGTGTGCACTCAACTTCCAGAGTTAAACCCGTGTGTGGATTCAGCAGTCTGCAAACACTTTCTCTGCAGAGTCCCAAAACTGGTGTTTTCAGCCCATTACCGGCATATGGAAGAAATAGCAGTAAGCACAGGGAAATATCTGCTTCTAAATCCAAAACGCAGCTATCTAACAGAACGGTTGTCAATGTGTGCACTCAACTTCCAGAGTTAAACCCGTGTGTGGATTCAGCAGTCTGCAGAGACTTTCTCTGCAGAGTCCCAAAACAGGCGTTTTCAGCCCATTACCGGCATATGGAAGAAACAGCAGTAAGCACAGGGAAATATCTGCTTCTAAATCCAAAACGCAGCTATCTAACAGAACGGTTGTCAATGTGTGCACTCAACTTCCAGAGTTAAACCCGTGTGTGGATTCAGCAGTCTGCAGACACTTTCTCTGCAGAGTCCCAAAACAGGCGTTTTCAGCCCATTACCGGCATATGGAAGAAACAGCAGTAAGCACAGGGAAATATCTGCTTCTAAATCCAAAACGCAGCTATCTAACAGAACGGTTGTCAATGTGTGCACTCAACTTCCAGAGTTAAACCCGTGTGTGGATTCAGCAGTCTGCAGAGACTTTCTCTGCAGAGTCCCAAAACAGGCGTTTTCAGCCCATTACCGGCATATGGAAGAAACAGCAGTAAGCACAGGGAAATATCTGCTTCTAAATCCAAAACGCAGCTATCTAACAGAACGGTTGTCAATGTGTGCACTCAACTTCCAGAGTTAAACCCGTGTGTGGATTCAGCAGTCTGCAGACACTTTCTCTGCAGAGTCCCAAAACAGGCGTTTTCAGCCCATTACCGGCATATGGAAGAAACAGCAGTAAGCACAGGGAAATATCTGCTTCTAAATCCAAAACGCAGCTATCTAACAGAACGGTTGTCAATGTGTGCACTCAACTTCCAGAGTTAAACCCGTGTGTGGATTCAGCAGTCTGCAGAGCCTTTCTCTGCAGAGTCCCAAAACAGGCGTTTTCAGCCCATTACCGGCATATGGAAGAAACAGCAGTAAGCACAGGGAAATATCTGCTTCTAAATCCAAAACGCAGCTATCTAACAGAACGGTTGTCAATGTGTGCACTCAACTTCCAGAGTTAAACCCGTGTGTGGATTCAGCAGTCTGCAGAGACTTTCTCTGCAGAGTCCCAAAACAGGCGTTTTCAGCCCATTACCGGCATATGGAAGAAACAGCAGTAAGCACAGGGAAATATCTGCTTCTAAATCCAAAACGCAGCTATCTAACAGAACGGTTGTCAATGTGTGCACTCAACTTCCAGAGTTAAACCCGTGTGTGGATTCAGCAGTCTGCAGAGACTTTCTTTGCAGAGTCCCAAAACAGGCGTTTTCAGCCCATTACCGGCATATGGAAGAAACAGCAGTAAGCACAGGGAAATATCTGCTTCTAAATCCAAAACGCAGCTATCTAACAGAACGGTTGTCAATGTGTGCACTCAACTTCCAGAGTTAAACCCGTGCGTGGATTCAGCAGTCTGCAGAGACTTTCTCTGCAGAGTCCCAAAACAGGCGTTTTCAGCCCATTACCGGCATATGGAAGAAACAGCAGTAAGCACAGGGAAATATCTGCTTCTAAATCCAAAACGCAGCTATCTAACAGAACGGTTGTCAATGTGTGCACTCAACTTCCAGAGTTAAACCCGTGTGTGGATTCAGCAGTCTGCAGAGACATTCTCTGCAGAGTCCCAAAACAGGCGTTTTCAGCCCATTACCGGCATATGGAAGAAACAGCAGTAAGCACAGGGAAATATCTGCTTCTAAATCCAAAACGCAGCTATCTAACAGAACGGTTGCCAATGTGTGCACTCAACTTCCAGAGTTAAACCCGTGTGTGGATTCAGCAGTCTGCAGAGACTTTCTCTGCAGAGTCCCAAGACAGGCGTTTTCAGCCCATTACCGGCATATGGAAGAAACAGCAGTAAGCACAGGGAAATATCTGCTTCTAAATCCAAAACGCAGCTATCTAACAGAACGGTTGTCAATGTGTGCACTCAACTTCCAGAGTTAAACCCGTGTGTGGATTCAGCAGTCTGCAGAGACTTTCTCTGCAGAGTCCCAAGACAGGCGTTTTCAGCCCATTACCGGCATATGGAAGAAACAGCAGTAAGCACAGGGAAATATCTGCTTCTAAATCCAAAACGCAGCTATCTAACAGAACGGTTGTCAATGTGTGCACTCAACTTCCAGAGTTAAACCCGTGTGTGGATTCAGCAGTCTGCAGAGACTTTCTCTGCAGAGTCCCAAAACAGGCGTTTTCAGCCCATTACCGGCATATGGAAGAAACAGCAGTAAGCACAGGGAAATATCTGCTTCTAAATCCAAAACGCAGCTATCTAACAGAACGGTTGTCAATGTGTGCACTCAACTTCCAGAGTTAAACCCGTGTGTGGATTCAGCAGTCTGCAAACACTTTCTCTGCAGAGTCCCAAAACAGGTGTTTTCAGCCCATTACCGGCATATGGAAGAAATAGCAGTAAGCACAGGGAAATATCTGCTTCTAAATCCAAAACGCAGCTATCTAACAGAACGGTTGTCAATGTGTGCACTCAACTTCCAGAGTTAAACCCGTGTGTGGATTCAGCAGTCTGCAGAGACTTTCTCTGCAGAGTCCCAAAACAGGCGTTTTCAGCCCATTACCGGCATATGGAAGAAACAGCAGTAAGCACAGGGAAATATCTGCTTCTAAATCCAAAACGCAGCTATCTAGCAGAACGGTTGTCAATGTGTGCACTCAACTTCCAGAGTTAAACCCGTGTGTGGATTCAGCAGTCTGTAGAGACTTTCTCTGCAGAGTCCCAAAACAGGCGTTTTCAGCCCATTACCGGCATATGGAAGAAACAGCAGTAAGCACAGGGAAATATCTGCTTCTAAATCCAAAACGCAGCTATCTAACAGAACGGTTGTCAATGTGTGCACTCAACTTCCAGAGTTAAACCCGTGTGTGGATTCAGCAGTCTGCAGAGACTTTCTCTGCAGAGTCCCAAAACAGGCGTTTTCAGCCCATTACCGGCATATGGAAGAAACAGCAGTAAGCACAGGGAAATATCTGCTTCTAAATCCAAAACGCAGCTATCTAACAGAACGGTTGTCAATGTGTGCACTCAACTTCCAGAGTTAAACCCGTGTGTGGATTCAGCAGTCTGCAGAGACTTTCTCTGCAGAGTCCCAAAACAGGCGTTTTCAGCCCATTACCGGCATATGGAAGAAACAGCAGTAAGCACAGGGAAATATCTGCTTCTAAATCCAAAACGCAGCTATCTAACAGAACGGTTGTCAATGTGTGCACTCAACTTCCAGAGTTAAACCCGTGTGTGGATTCAGCAGTCTGCAGACACTTTCTCTGCAGAGTCCCAAAACAGGCGTTTTCAGCCCATTACCGGCATATGGAAGAAACAGCAGTAAGCACAGGGAAATATCTGCTTCTAAATCCAAAACGCAGCTATCTAACAGAACGGTTGTCAATGTGTGCACTCAACTTCCAGAGTTAAACCCGTGTGTGGATTCAGCAGTCTGCAGAGACTTTCTCTGCAGAGTCCCAAGACAGGCGTTTTCAGCCCATTACCGGCATATGGAAGAAACAGCAGTAAGCACAGGGAAATATCTGCTTCTAAATCCAAAACGCAGCTATCTAACAGAACGGTTGTCAATGTGTGCACTCAACTTCCAGAGTTAAACCCGTGTGTGGATTCAGCAGTCTGCAGAGACTTTCTCTGCAGAGTCCCAAAACAGGCGTTTTCAGCCCATTATCGGCATATGGTAGAAACAGCAGTAAGCACAAGGATATATCTGCTTCTAAATCCAAAACGCAGCTATCTAAAAGAACGGTTGTCAATGTGTGCACTCAACTTGCAGAGATAAACCCGTGTGTGGATTCAGCAGTCTGCAGAGACTTTCTCTGCAGAGTCCCAAAACAGGCGTTTTCAGCCCATTACCGGCATATGGAAGAAACAGCAGTAAGCACAGGGAAATATCTGCTTCTAAATCCAAAACGCAGCTATCTAACAGAACGGTTGTCAATGTGTGCACTCAACTTCCAGAGTTAAACCCGTGTGTGGATTCAGCAGTCTGCAAACACTTTCTCTGCAGAGTCCCAAAACTGGTGTTTTCAGCCCATTACCGGCATATGGAAGAAATAGCAGTAAGCACAGGGAAATATCTGCTTCTAAATCCAAAACGCAGCTATCTAACAGAACGGTTGTCAATGTGTGCACTCAACTTCCAGAGTTAAACCCGTGTGTGGATTCAGCAGTCTGCAGAGACTTTCTCTGCAGAGTCCCAAAACAGGCGTTTTCAGCCCATTACCGGCATATGGAAGAAACAGCAGTAAGCACAGGGAAATATCTGCTTCTAAATCCAAAACGCAGCTATCTAACAGAACGGTTGTCAATGTGTGCACTCAACTTCCAGAGTTAAACCCGTGTGTGGATTCAGCAGTCTGCAGAGACTTTCTCTGCAGAGTCCCAAAACAGGCGTTTTCAGCCCATTACCGGCATATGGAAGAAACAGCAGTAAGCACAGGGAAATATCTGCTTCTAAATCCAAAACGCAGCTATCTAACAGAACGGTTGTCAATGTGTGCACTCAACTTCCAGAGTTAAACCCGTGTGTGGATTCAGCAGTCTGCAGAGACTTTCTCTGCAGAGTCCCAAAACAGGCGTTTTCAGCCCATTACCGGCATATGGAAGAAACAGCAGTAAGCACAGGGAAATATCTGCTTCTAAATCCAAAACGCAGCTATCTAACAGAACGGTTGTCAATGTGTGCACTCAACTTCCAGAGTTAAACCCGTGTGTGGATTCAGCAGTCTGCAGACACTTTCTCTGCAGAGTCCCAAAACAGGCGTTTTCAGCCCATTACCGGCATATGGAAGAAACAGCAGTAAGCACAGGGAAATATCTGCTTCTAAATCCAAAACGCAGCTATCTAACAGAACGGTTGTCAATGTGTGCACTCAACTTCCAGAGTTAAACCCGTGTGTGGATTCAGCAGTCTGCAGAGCCTTTCTCTGCAGAGTCCCAAAACAGGCGTTTTCAGCCCATTACCGGCATATGGAAGAAACAGCAGTAAGCACAGGGAAATATCTGCTTCTAAATCCAAAACGCAGCTATCTAACAGAACGGTTGTCAATGTGTGCACTCAACTTCCAGAGTTAAACCCGTGTGTGGATTCAGCAGTCTGCAGAGACTTTCTCTGCAGAGTCCCAAAACAGGCGTTTTCAGCCCATTACCGGCATATGGAAGAAACAGCAGTAAGCACAGGGAAATATCTGCTTCTAAATCCAAAACGCAGCTATCTAACAGAACGGTTGTCAATGTGTGCACTCAACTTCCAGAGTTAAACCCGTGTGTGGATTCAGCAGTCTGCAGACACTTTCTTTGCAGAGTCCCAAAACAGGCGTTTTCAGCCCATTACCGGCATATGGAAGAAACAGCAGTAAGCACAGGGAAATATCTGCTTCTAAATCCAAAACGCAGCTATCTAACAGAACGGTTGTCAATGTGTGCACTCAACTTCCAGAGTTAAACCCGTGTGTGGATTCAGCAGTCTGCAGAGACTTTCTCTGCAGAGTCCCAAAACAGGCGTTTTCAGCCCATTACCGGCATATGGAAGAAACAGCAGTAAGCACAGGGAAATATCTGCTTCTAAATCCAAAACGCAGCTATCTAACAGAACGGTTGTCAATGTGTGCACTCAACTTCCAGAGTTAAACCCGTGTGTGGATTCAGCAGTCTGCAGAGACTTTCTCTGCAGAGTCCCAAAACAGGCGTTTTCAGCCCATTACCGGCATATGGAAGAAACAGCAGTAAGCACAGGGAAATATCTGCTTCTAAATCCAAAACGCAGCTATCTAACAGAACGGTTGTCAATGTGTGCACTCAACTTCCAGAGTTAAACCCGTGTGTGGATTCAGCAGTCTGCAGACACTTTCTCTGCAGAGTCCCAAAACAGGCGTTTTCAGCCCATTACCGGCATATGGAAGAAACAGCAGTAAGCACAGGGAAATATCTGCTTCTAAATCCAAAACGCAGCTATCTAACAGAACGGTTGCCAATGTGTGCACTCAACTTCCAGAGTTAAACCCGTGTGTGGATTCAGCAGTCTGCAGAGACTTTCTCTGCAGAGTCCCAAGACAGGCGTTTTCAGCCCATTACCGGCATATGGAAGAAACAGCAGTAAGCACAGGGAAATATCTGCTTCTAAATCCAAAACGCAGCTATCTAACAGAACGGTTGTCAATGTGTGCACTCAACTTCCAGAGTTAAACCCGTGTGTGGATTCAGCAGTCTGCAGAGACTTTCTCTGCAGAGTCCCAAGACAGGCGTTTTCAGCCCATTACCGGCATATGGAAGAAACAGCAGTAAGCACAGGGAAATATCTGCTTCTAAATCCAAAACGCAGCTATCTAACAGAACGGTTGTCAATGTGTGCACTCAACTTCCAGAGTTAAACCCGTGTGTGGATTCAGCAGTCTGCAGAGACTTTCTCTGCAGAGTCCCAAAACAGGCGTTTTCAGCCCATTACCGGCATATGGAAGAAACAGCAGTAAGCACAGGGAAATATCTGCTTCTAAATCCAAAACGCAGCTATCTAACAGAACGGTTGTCAATGTGTGCACTCAACTTCCAGAGTTAAACCCGTGTGTGGATTCAGCAGTCTGCAAACACTTTCTCTGCAGAGTCCCAAAACAGGTGTTTTCAGCCCATTACCGGCATATGGAAGAAATAGCAGTAAGCACAGGGAAATATCTGCTTCTAAATCCAAAACGCAGCTATCTAACAGAACGGTTGTCAATGTGTGCACTCAACTTCCAGAGTTAAACCCGTGTGTGGATTCAGCAGTCTGCAGAGACTTTCTCTGCAGAGTCCCAAAACAGGCGTTTTCAGCCCATTACCGGCATATGGAAGAAACAGCAGTAAGCACAGGGAAATATCTGCTTCTAAATCCAAAACGCAGCTATCTAGCAGAACGGTTGTCAATGTGTGCACTCAACTTCCAGAGTTAAACCCGTGTGTGGATTCAGCAGTCTGCAGAGACTTTCTCTGCAGAGTCCCAAAACAGGCGATTTCAGCCCATTACCGGCATATGGAAGAAACAGCAGTAAGCACAGGGAAATATCTGCTTCTAAATCCAAAACGCAGCTATCTAACAGAACGGTTGTCAATGTGTGCACTCAACTTCCAGAGTTAAACCCGTGTGTGGATTCAGCAGTCTGCAGAGACTTTCTCTGCAGAGTCCCAAAACAGGCGTTTTCAGCCCATTACCGGCATATGGAAGAAACAGCAGTAAGCACAGGGAAATATCTGCTTCTAAATCCAAAACGCAGCTATCTAACAGAACGGTTGTCAATGTGTGCACTCAACTTCCAGAGTTAAACCCGTGTGTGGATTCAGCAGTCTGCAGAGACTTTCTCTGCAGAGTCCCAAAACAGGCGTTTTCAGCCCATTACCGGCATATGGAAGAAACAGCAGTAAGCACAGGGAAATATCTGCTTCTAAATCCAAAACGCAGCTATCTAACAGAACGGTTGTCAATGTGTGCACTCAACTTCCAGAGTTAAACCCGTGTGTGGATTCAGCAGTCTGCAGACACTTTCTCTGCAGAGTCCCAAAACAGGCGTTTTCAGCCCATTACCGGCATATGGAAGAAACAGCAGTAAGCACAGGGAAATATCTGCTTCTAAATCCAAAACGCAGCTATCTAACAGAACGGTTGTCAATGTGTGCACTCAACTTCCAGAGTTAAACCCGTGTGTGGATTCAGCAGTCTGCAGAGACTTTCTCTGCAGAGTCCCAAGACAGGCGTTTTCAGCCCATTACCGGCATATGGAAGAAACAGCAGTAAGCACAGGGAAATATCTGCTTCTAAATCCAAAACGCAGCTATCTAACAGAACGGTTGTCAATGTGTGCACTCAACTTCCAGAGTTAAACCCGTGTGTGGATTCAGCAGTCTGCAGAGACTTTCTCTGCAGAGTCCCAAAACAGGCGTTTTCAGCCCATTACCGGCATATGGTAGAAACAGCAGTAAGCACAAGGATATATCTGCTTCTAAATCCAAAACGCAGCTATCTAAAAGAACGGTTGTCAATGTGTGCACTCAACTTGCAGAGATAAACCCGTGTGTGGATTCAGCAGTCTGCAGAGACTTTCTCTGCAGAGTCCCAAAACAGGCGTTTTCAGCCCATTACCGGCATATGGAAGAAACAGCAGTAAGCACAGGGAAATATCTGCTTCTAAATCCAAAACGCAGCTATCTAACAGAACGGTTGTCAATGTGTGCACTCAACTTCCAGAGTTAAACCCGTGTGTGGATTCAGCAGTCTGCAGAGACTTTCTCTGCAGAGTCCCAAAACAGGCGTTTTCAGCCCATTACCGGCATATGGAAGAAACAGCAGTAAGCACAGGGAAATATCTGCTTCTAAATCCAAAACGCAGCTATCTAACAGAACGGTTGTCAATGTGTGCACTCAACTTCCAGAGTTAAACCCGTGTGTGGATTCAGCAGTCTGCAGAGACTTTCTCTGCAGAGTCCCAAAACAGGCGTTTTCAGCCCATTACCGGCATATGGAAGAAACAGCAGTAAGCACAGGGAAATATCTGCTTCTAAATCCAAAACGCAGCTATCTAACAGAACGGTTGTCAATGTGTGCACTCAACTTCCAGAGTTAAACCCGTGTGTGGATTCAGCAGTCTGCAAACACTTTCTCTGCAGAGTCCCAAAACAGGTGTTTTCAGCCCATTACCGGCATATGGAAGAAACAGCAGTAAGCACAGGGAAATATCTGCTTCTAAATCCAAAACGCAGCTATCTAACAGAACGGTTGTCAATGTGTGCACTCAACTTCCAGAGTTAAACCCGTGTGTGGATTCAGCAGTCTGCAGAGACTTTCTCTGCAGAGTCCCAAAAACAGGCGTTTTCAGCCCATTACCGGCATATGGAAGAAACAGCAGTAAGCACAGGGAAATATCTGCTTCTAAATCCAAAACGCAGCTATCTAACAGAACGGTTGTCAATGTGTGCACTCAACTTCCAGAGTTAAACCCGTGTGTGGATTCAGCAGTCTGCAGACACTTTCTCTGCAGAGTCCCAAAACAGGCGTTTTCAGCCCATTACCGGCATATGGAAGAAACAGCAGTAAGCACAGGGGAAATATCTGCTTCTAAATCCAAAACGCAGCTATCTAACAGAACGGTTGTCAATGTGTGCACTCAACTTCCAGAGTTAAACCCGTGTGTGGATTCAGCAGTCTGCAGAGACTTTCTCTGCAGAGTCCCAAGACAGGCGTTTTCAGCCCATTACCGGCATATGGAAGAAACAGCAGTAAGCACAGGGAAATATCTGCTTCTAAATCCAAAACGCAGCTATCTAACAGAACGGTTGTCAATGTGTGCACTCAACTTCCAGAGTTAAACCCGTGTGTGGATTCAGCAGTCTGCAGAGACTTTCTCTGCAGAGTCCCAAGACAGGCGTTTTCAGCCCATTACCGGCATATGGAAGAAACAGCAGTAAGCACAGGGAAATATCTGCTTCTAAATCCAAAACGCAGCTATCTAACAGAACGGTTGTCAATGTGTGCACTCAACTTCCAGAGTTAAACCCGTGTGTGGATTCAGCAGTCTGCAGAGACTTTCTCTGCAGAGTCCCAAAACAGGCGTTTTCAGCCCATTACCGGCATATGGAAGAAACAGCAGTAAGCACAGGGAAATATCTGCTTCTAAATCCAAAACGCAGCTATCTAACAGAACGGTTGTCAATGTGTGCACTCAACTTCCAGAGTTAAACCCGTGTGTGGATTCAGCAGTCTGCAAACACTTTCTCTGCAGAGTCCCAAAACAGGCGTTTTCAGCCCATTACCGGCATATGGAAGAAATAGCAGTAAGCACAGGGAAATATCTGCTTCTAAATCCAAAACGCAGCTATCTAACAGAACGGTTGTCAATGTGTGCACTCAACTTCCAGAGTTAAACCCGTGTGTGGATTCAGCAGTCTGCAGAGACTTTCTCTGCAGAGTCCCAAAACAGGCGTTTTCAGCCCATTACCGGCATATGGAAGAAACAGCAGTAAGCACAGGGAAATATCTGCTTCTAAATCCAAAACGCAGCTATCTAACAGAACGGTTGTCAATGTGTGCACTCAACTTCCAGAGTTAAACCCGTGTGTGGATTCAGCAGTCTGCAGAGACTTTCTCTGCAGAGTCCCAAAACAGGCGTTTTCAGCCCATTACCGGCATATGGAAGAAACAGCAGTAAACACAGGGAAATATCTGCTTCTAAATCCAAAACGCAGCTATCTAACAGAACGGTTGTCAATGTGTGCACTCAACTTCCAGAGTTAAACCCGTGTGTGGATTCAGCAGTCTGCAGACACTTTCTCTACAGAGTCCCAAAACAGGCGTTTTCAGCCCATTACCGGCATATGGAAGAAACAGCAGTAAGCACAGGGAAATATCTGCTTCTAAATCCAAAACGCAGCTATCTAACAGAACGGTTGTCAATGTGTGCACTCAACTTCCAGAGTTAAACCCGTGTGTGGATTCAGCAGTCTGCAAACACTTTCTCTGCAGAGTCCCAAAACAGGCGTTTTCAGCCCATTACCGGCATATGGAAGAAACAGCAGTAAGCACAGGGAAATATCTGCTTCTAAATCCAAAACGCAGCTATCTAACAGAACGGTTGTCAATGTGTGCACTCAACTTCCAGAGTTAAACCCGTGTGTGGATTCAGCAGTCTGCAGAGACTTTCTCTGCAGAGTCCCAAAACAGGCGTTTTCAGCCCATTACCGGCATATGGAAGAAACAGCAGTAAGCACAGGGAAATATCTGCTTCTAAATCCAAAACGCAGCTATCTAACAGAACGGTTGTCAATGTGTGCACTCAACTTCCAGAGTTAAACCCGTGTGTGGATTCAGCAGTCTGCAGAGACTTTCTCTGCAGAGTCCCAAGACAGGCGTTTTCAGCCCATTACCGGCATATGGAAGAAACAGCAGTAAGCACAGGGAAATATCTGCTTCTAAATCCAAAACGCAGCTATCTAACAGAACGGTTGTCAATGTGTGCACTCAACTTCCAGAGTTAAACCGGTGTGTGGATTCAGCAGTCTGCAGAGACTTTCTCTGCAGAGTCCCAAAACAGGCGTTTTCAGCCCATTACCGGCATATGGAAGAAACAGCAGTAAGCACAGGGAAATATCTGCTTCTAAATCCAAAACGCAGCTATCTAACAGAACGGTTGTCAATGTGTGCACTCAACTTCCAGAGTTAAACCCGTGTGTGGATTCAGCAGTCTGCAGAGACTTTCTCTGCAGAGTCCCAAAACAGGCGTTTTCAGCCCATTACCGGCATATGGAAGAAACAGCAGTAAGCACAGGGAAATATCTGCTTCTAAATCCAAAACGCAGCTATCTAACAGAACGGTTGTCAATGTGTGCACTCAACTTCCAGAGTTAAACCCGTGTGTGGATTCAGCAGTCTGCAGAGACTTTCTCTGCAGAGTCCCAAGACAGGCGTTTTCAGCCCATTACCGGCATATGGAAGAAACAGCAGTAAGCACAGGGAAATATCTGCTTCTAAATCCAAAACGCAGCTATCTAAGAGAACGGTTGTCAATGTGTGCACTCAACTTCCAGAGTTAAACCCGTGTGTGGATTCAGCAGTCTGCAGAGACTTTCTCTGCAGAGTCCCAAAACAGGCGTTTTCAGCCCATTACCGGCATATGGTAGAAACAGCAGTAAGCACAAGGATATATCTGCTTCTAAATCCAAAACGCAGCTATCTAACAGAACGGTTGTCAATGTGTGCACTCAACTTCCAGAGTTAAACCCCTGTGTGGATTCAGCAGTCTGCAGAGACTTTCTCTGCAGAGTCCCAAAACAGGCGTTTTCAGCCCATTACCGGCATATGGAAGAAACAGCAGTAAGCACAGGGAAATATCTGCTTCTAAATCCAAAACGCAGCTATCTAACAGAACGGTTGTCAATGTGTGCACTCAACTTCCAGAGTTAAACCCGTGTGTGGATTCAGCAGTCTGCAAACACTTTCTCTGCAGAGTCCCAAAACAGGTGTTTTCAGCCCATTACCGGCATATGGAAGAAACAGCAGTAAGCACAGGGAAATATCTGCTTCTAAATCCAAAACGCAGCTATCTAACAGAACGGTTGTCAATGTGTGCACTCAACTTCCAGAGTTAAACCCGTGTGTGGATTCAGCAGTCTGCAGACACTTTCTCTGCAGAGTCCCAAAACAGGCGTTTTCAGCCCATTACCGGCATATGGAAGAAACAGCAGTAAGCACAGGGAAATATCTGCTTCTAAATCCAAAACGCAGCTATCTAACAGAACGGTTGTCAATGTGTGCACTCAACTTCCAGAGTTAAACCCGTGTGTGGATTCAGCAGTCTGCAGAGACTTTCTCTGCAGAGTCCCAAAACAGGCGTTTTCAGCCCATTACCGGCATATGGAAGAAACAGCAGTAAGCACAGGGAAATATCTGCTTCTAAATCCAAAACGCAGCTATCTAACAGAACGGTTGTCAATGTGTGCACTCAACTTCCAGAGTTAAACCCGTGTGTGGATTCAGCAGTCTGCAGACACTTTCTCTGCAGAGTCCCAAAACAGGCGTTTTCAGCCCATTACCGGCATATGGAAGAAACAGCAGTAAGCACAGGGAAATATCTGCTTCTAAATCCAAAACGCAGCTATCTAACAGAACGGTTGTCAATGTGTGCACTCAACTTCCAGAGTTAAACCCGTGTGTGGATTCAGCAGTCTGCAAACACTTTCTCTGCAGAGTCCCAAAACAGGCGTTTTCAGCCCATTACCGGCATATGGAAGAAACAGCAGTAAGCACAGGGAAATATCTGCTTCTAAATCCAAAACGCAGCTATCTAACAGAACGGTTGTCAATGTGTGCACTCAACTTCCAGAGTTAAACCCGTGTGTGGATTCAGCAGTCTGCAGAGACTTTCTCTGCAGAGTCCCAAAACAGGCGTTTTCAGCCCATTACCGGCATATGGAAGAAACAGCAGTAAGCACAGGGAAATATCTGCTTCTAAATCCAAAACGCAGCTATCTAACAGAACGGTTGTCAATGTGTGCACTCAACTTCCAGAGTTAAACCCGTGTGTGGATTCAGCAGTCTGCAGAGACTTTCTTTGCAGAGTCCCAAAACAGGCGTTTTCAGCCCATTACCGGCATATGGAAGAAACAGCAGTAAGCACAGGGAAATATCTGCTTCTAAATCCAAAACGCAGCTATCTAACAGAACGGTTGTCAATGTGTGCACTCAACTTCCAGAGTTAAACCCGTGTGTGGATTCAGCAGTCTGCAGAGACTTTCTCTGCAGAGTCCCAAAACAGGCGTTTTCAGCCCATTACCGGCATATGGAAGAAACAGCAGTAAGCACAGGGAAATATCTGCTTCTAAATCCAAAACGCAGCTATCTAACAGAACGGTTGTCAATGTGTGCACTCAACTTCCAGAGTTAAACCCGTGTGTGGATTCAGCAGTCTGCAGAGACTTTCTCTGCAGAGTCCCAAAACAGGCGTTTTCAGCCCATTACCGGCATATGGAAGAAACAGCAGTAAGCACAGGGAAATATCTGCTTCTAAATCCAAAACGCAGCTATCTAACAGAACGGTTGTCAATGTGTGGACTCAACTTCCAGAGTTAAACCCGTGTGTGGATTCAGCAGTCTGCAGA
Source organism: Aotus nancymaae (assembly GCF_030222135.1). Lineage (NCBI taxonomy): Eukaryota > Metazoa > Chordata > Mammalia > Primates > Aotidae > Aotus > Aotus nancymaae. The sequence goes on from NW_026989117.1 coordinate 72,530, forward strand.
GACTTTCTCTGCAGAGTCCCAAGACAGGCGTTTTCAGCCCATTACCGGCATATGGAAGAAACAGCAGTAAGCACAGGGAAATATCTGCTTCTAAATCCAAAACGCAGCTATCTAACAGAACGGTTGTCAATGTGTGCACTCAACTTCCAGAGTTAAAACCGTGTGTGGATTCAGCAGTCTGCAGAGACTTTCTCTGCAGAGTCCCAAAACAGGCGTTTTCAGCCCATTACCGGCATATGGTAGAAACAGCAGTAAGCACAAGGATATATCTGCTTCTAAATCCAAAACGCAGCTATCTAAAAGAACGGTTGTCAATGTGTGCACTCAACTTGCAGAGATAAACCCGTGTGTGGATTCAGCAGTCTGCAGAGACTTTCTCTGCAGAGTCCCAAAACAGGCATTTTCAGCCCATTACCGGCATATGGAAGAAACAGCAGTAAGCACAGGGAAATATCTGCTTCTAAATCCAAAACGCAGCTATCTAACAGAACGGTTGTCAATGTGTGCACTCAACTTCCAGAGTTAAACCCGTGTGTGGATTCAGCAGTCTGCAGAGACTTTCTCTGCAGAGTCCCAAAACAGGCGTTTTCAGCCCATTACCGGCATATGGAAGAAACAGCAGTAAGCACAGGGAAATATCTGCTTCTAAATCCAAAACGCAGCTATCTAACAGAACGGTTGTCAATGTGTGCACTCAACTTCCAGAGTTAAACCCGTGTGTGGATTCAGCAGTCTGCAGACACTTTCTCTGCAGAGTCCCAAAACAGGCGTTTTCAGCCCATTACCGGCATATGGAAGAAACAGCAGTAAGCACAGGGAAATATCTGCTTCTAAATCCAAAACGCAGCTATCTAACAGAACGGTTGTCAATGTGTGCACTCAACTTCCAGAGTTAAACCCGTGTGTGGATTCAGCAGTCTGCAGACACTTTCTCTGCAGAGTCCCAAAACAGGCGTTTTCAGCCCATTACCGGCATATGGAAGAAACAGCAGTAAGCACAGGGAAATATCTGCTTCTAAATCCAAAACGCAGCTATCTAACAGAACGGTTGTCAATGTGTGCACTCAACTTCCAGAGTTAAACCCGTGTGTGGATTCAGCAGTCTGCAAACACTTTCTCTGCAGAGTCCCAAAACAGGCGTTTTCAGCCCATTACCGGCATATGGAAGAAACAGCAGTAAGCACAGGGAAATATCTGCTTCTAAATCCAAAACGCAGCTATCTAACAGAACGGTTGTCAATGTGTGCACTCAACTTCCAGAGTTAAACCCGTGTGTGGATTCAGCAGTCTGCAGAGACTTTCTCTGCAGAGTCCCAAAACAGGCGTTTTCAGCCCATTACCGGCATATGGAAGAAACAGCAGTAAGCACAGGGAAATATCTGCTTCTAAATCCAAAACGCAGCTATCTAACAGAACGGTTGTCAATGTGTGCACTCAACTTCCAGAGTTAAACCCGTGTGTGGATTCAGCAGTCTGCAGAGACTTTCTCTGCAGAGTCCCAAAACAGGCGTTTTCAGCCCATTACCGGCATATGGAAGAAACAGCAGTAAGCACAGGGAAATATCTGCTTCTAAATCCAAAACGCAGCTATCTAACAGAACGGTTGTCAATGTGTGCACTCAACTTCCAGAGTTAAACCCGTGTGTGGATTCAGCAGTCTGCAGAGACTTTCTCTGCAGAGTCCCAAAACAGGCGTTTTCAGCCCATTACCGGCATATGGAAGAAACAGCAGTAAGCACAGGGAAATATCTGCTTCTAAATCCAAAACGCAGCTATCTAACAGAACGGTTGTCAATGTGTGCACTCAACTTCCAGAGTTAAACCCGTGTGTGGATTCAGCAGTCTGCAGAGACTTTCTCTGCAGAGTCCCAAAACAGGCGTTTTCAGCCCATTACCGGCATATGGAAGAAACAGCAGTAAGCACAGGGAAATATCTGCTTCTAAATCCAAAACGCAGCTATCTAACAGAACGGTTGTCAATGTGTGCACTCAACTTCCAGAGTTAAACCCGTGTGTGGATTCAGCAGTCTGCAGAGACTTTCTCTGCAGAGTCCCAAGACAGGCGTTTTCAGCCCATTACCGGCATATGGAAGAAACAGCAGTAAGCACAGGGAAATATCTGCTTCTAAATCCAAAACGCAGCTATCTAAGAGAACGGTTGTCAATGTGTGCACTCAACTTCCAGAGTTAAACCCGTGTGTGGATTCAGCAGTCTGCAGAGACTTTCTCTGCAGAGTCCCAAAACAGGCGTTTTCAGCCCATTACCGGCATATGGTAGAAACAGCAGTAAGCACAAGGATATATCTGCTTCTAAATCCAAAACGCAGCTATCTAACAGAACGGTTGTCAATGTGTGCACTCAACTTCCAGAGTTAAACCCGTGTGTGGATTCAGCAGTCTGCAGACACTTTCTCTGCAGAGTCCCAAAACAGGCGTTTTCAGCCCATTACCGGCATATGGAAGAAACAGCAGTAAGCACAGGGAAATATCTGCTTCTAAATCCAAAACGCAGCTATCTAACAGAACGGTTGTCAATGTGTGCACTCAACTTCCAGAGTTAAACCCGTGTGTGGATTCAGCAGTCTGCAAACACTTTCTCTGCAGAGTCCCAAAACAGGTGTTTTCAGCCCATTACCGGCATATGGAAGAAATAGCAGTAAGCACAGGGAAATATCTGCTTCTAAATCCAAAACGCAGCTATCTAACAGAACGGTTGTCAATGTGTGCACTCAACTTCCAGAGTTAAACCCGTGTGTGGATTCAGCAGTCTGCAGAGACTTTCTCTGCAGAGTCCCAAAACAGGCGTTTTCAGCCCATTACCGGCATATGGAAGAAACAGCAGTAAGCACAGGGAAATATCTGCTTCTAAATCCAAAACGCAGCTATCTAACAGAACGGTTGTCAATGTGTGCACTCAACTTCCAGAGTTAAACCCGTGTGTGGATTCAGCAGTCTGCAGAGACTTTCTCTGCAGAGTCCCAAAACAGGCGTTTTCAGCCCATTACCGGCATATGGAAGAAACAGCAGTAAGCACAGGGAAATATCTGCTTCTAAATCCAAAACGCAGCTATCTAACAGAACGGTTGTCAATGTGTGCACTCAACTTCCAGAGTTAAACCCGTGTGTGGATTCAGCAGTCTGCAGAGACTTTCTCTGCAGAGTCCCAAAACAGGCGTTTTCAGCCCATTACCGGCATATGGAAGAAACAGCAGTAAGCACAGGGAAATATCTGCTTCTAAATCCAAAACGCAGCTATCTAACAGAACGGTTGTCAATGTGTGCACTCAACTTCCAGAGTTAAACCCGTGTGTGGATTCAGCAGTCTGCAGAGACTTTCTCTGCAGAGTCCCAAAACAGGCGTTTTCAGCCCATTACCGGCATATGGAAGAAACAGCAGTAAGCACAGGGAAATATCTGCTTCTAAATCCAAAACGCAGCTATCTAACAGAACGGTTGTCAATGTGTGCACTCAACTTCCAGAGTTAAACCCGTGTGTGGATTCAGCAGTCTGCAGAGACTTTCTCTGCAGAGTCCCAAAACAGGCGTTTTCAGCCCATTACCGGCATATGGAAGAAACAGCAGTAAGCACAGGGAAATATCTGCTTCTAAATCCAAAACGCAGCTATCTAACAGAACGGTTGTCAATGTGTGCACTCAACTTCCAGAGTTAAACCCGTGTGTGGATTCAGCAGTCTGCAGAGACTTTCTCTGCAGAGTCCCAAAACAGGCGTTTTCAGCCCATTACCGGCATATGGAAGAAACAGCAGTAAGCACAGGGAAATATCTGCTTCTAAATCCAAAACGCAGCTATCTAACAGAACGGTTGTCAATGTGTGCACTCAACTTCCAGAGTTAAACCCGTGTGTGGATTCAGCAGTCTGCAGAGACTTTCTCTGCAGAGTCCCAAAACAGGCGTTTTCAGCCCATTACCGGCTTATGGTAGAAACAGCAGTAAGCACAAGGATATATCTGCTTCTAAATCCAAAACGCAGCTATCTAAAAGAACGGTTGTCAATGTGTGCACTCAACTTGCAGAGATAAACCCGTGTGTGGATTCAGCAGTCTGCAGAGACTTTCTCTGCAGAGTCCCAAAACAGGCGTTTTCAGCCCATTACCGGCATATGGAAGAAACAGCAGTAAGCACAGGGAAATATCTGCTTCTAAATCCAAAACGCAGCTATCTAACAGAACGGTTGTCAATGTGTGCACTCAACTTCCAGAGTTAAACCCGTGTGTGGATTCAGCAGTCTGCAGAGACTTTCTCTGCAGAGTCCCAAAACAGGCGTTTTCAGCCCATTACCGGCATATGGAAGAAACAGCAGTAAGCACAGGGAAATATCTGCTTCTAAATCCAAAACGCAGCTATCTAACAGAACGGTTGTCAATGTGTGCACTCAACTTCCAGAGTTAAACCCGTGTGTGGATTCAGCAGTCTGCAGACACTTTCTCTGCAGAGTCCCAAAACAGGCGTTTTCAGCCCATTACCGGCATATGGAAGAAACAGCAGTAAGCACAGGGAAATATCTGCTTCTAAATCCAAAACGCAGCTATCTAACAGAACGGTTGTCAATGTGTGCACTCAACTTCCAGAGTTAAACCCGTGTGTGGATTCAGCAGTCTGCAAACACTTTCTCTGCAGAGTCCCAAAACAGGCGTTTTCAGCCCATTACCGGCATATGGAAGAAACAGCAGTAAGCACAGGGAAATATCTGCTTCTAAATCCAAAACGCAGCTATCTAACAGAACGGTTGTCAATGTGTGCACTCAACTTCCAGAGTTAAACCCGTGTGTGGATTCAGCAGTCTGCAGAGACTTTCTCTGCAGAGTCCCAAAACAGGCGTTTTCAGCCCATTACCGGCATATGGAAGAAACAGCAGTAAGCACAGGGAAATATCTGCTTCTAAATCCAAAACGCAGCTATCTAACAGAACGGTTGTCAATGTGTGCACTCAACTTCCAGAGTTAAACCCGTGTGTGGATTCAGCAGTCTGCAGAGACTTTCTCTGCAGAGTCCCAAAACAGGCGTTTTCAGCCCATTACCGGCATATGGAAGAAACAGCAGTAAGCACAGGGAAATATCTGCTTCTAAATCCAAAACGCAGCTATCTAACAGAACGGTTGTCAATGTGTGCACTCAACTTCCAGAGTTAAACCCGTGTGTGGATTCAGCAGTCTGCAGAGACTTTCTCTGCAGAGTCCCAAAACAGGCGTTTTCAGCCCATTACCGGCATATGGAAGAAACAGCAGTAAGCACAGGGAAATATCTGCTTCTAAATCCAAAACGCAGCTATCTAACAGAACGGTTGTCAATGTGTGCACTCAACTTCCAGAGTTAAACCCGTGTGTGGATTCAGCAGTCTGCAGAGACTTTCTCTGCAGAGTCCCAAAACAGGCGTTTTCAGCCCATTACCGGCATATGGAAGAAACAGCAGTAAGCACAGGGAAATATCTGCTTCTAAATCCAAAACGCAGCTATCTAACAGAACGGTTGTCAATGTGTGCACTCAACTTCCAGAGTTAAACCCGTGTGTGGATTCAGCAGTCTGCAGAGACTTTCTCTGCAGAGTCCCAAGACAGGCGTTTTCAGCCCATTACCGGCATATGGAAGAAACAGCAGTAAGCACAGGGAAATATCTGCTTCTAAATCCAAAACGCAGCTATCTAAGAGAACGGTTGTCAATGTGTGCACTCAACTTCCAGAGTTAAACCCGTGTGTGGATTCAGCAGTCTGCAGAGACTTTCTCTGCAGAGTCCCAAAACAGGCGTTTTCAGCCCATTACCGGCATATGGTAGAAACAGCAGTAAGCACAAGGATATATCTGCTTCTAAATCCAAAACGCAGCTATCTAACAGAACGGTTGTCAATGTGTGCACTCAACTTCCAGAGTTAAACCCGTGTGTGGATTCAGCAGTCTGCAGAGACTTTCTCTGCAGAGTCCCAAAACAGGCGTTTTCAGCCCATTACCGGCATATGGAAGAAACAGCAGTAAGCACAGGGAAATATCTGCTTCTAAATCCAAAACGCAGCTATCTAGCAGAACGGTTGTCAATGTGTGCACTCAACTTCCAGAGTTAAACCCGTGTGTGGATTCAGCAGTCTGCAGAGACTTTCTCTGCAGAGTCCCAAAACAGGCGTTTTCAGCCCATTACCGGCATATGGAAGAAACAGCAGTAAGCACAGGGAAATATCTGCTTCTAAATCCAAAACGCAGCTATCTAACAGAACGGTTGTCAATGTGTGCACTCAACTTCCAGAGTTAAACCCGTGTGTGGATTCAGCAGTCTGCAGAGACTTTCTCTGCAGAGTCCCAAAACAGGCGTTTTCAGCCCATTACCGGCATATGGAAGAAACAGCAGTAAGCACAGGGAAATATCTGCTTCTAAATCCAAAACGCAGCTATCTAACAGAACGGTTGTCAATGTGTGCACTCAACTTCCAGAGTTAAACCCGTGTGTGGATTCAGCAGTCTGCAGAGACTTTCTCTGCAGAGTCCCAAAACAGGCGTTTTCAGCCCATTACCGGCATATGGAAGAAACAGCAGTAAGCACAGGGAAATATCTGCTTCTAAATCCAAAACGCAGCTATCTAACAGAACGGTTGTCAATGTGTGCACTCAACTTCCAGAGTTAAACCCGTGTGTGGATTCAGCAGTCTGCAGACACTTTCTCTGCAGAGTCCCAAAACAGGCGTTTTCAGCCCATTACCGGCATATGGAAGAAACAGCAGTAAGCACAGGGAAATATCTGCTTCTAAATCCAAAACGCAGCTATCTAACAGAACGGTTGTCAATGTGTGCACTCAACTTCCAGAGTTAAACCCGTGTGTGGATTCAGCAGTCTGCAGAGACTTTCTCTGCAGAGTCCCAAGACAGGCGTTTTCAGCCCATTACCGGCATATGGAAGAAACAGCAGTAAGCACAGGGAAATATCTGCTTCTAAATCCAAAACGCAGCTATCTAACAGAACGGTTGTCAATGTGTGCACTCAACTTCCAGAGTTAAACCCGTGTGTGGATTCAGCAGTCTGCAGAGACTTTCTCTGCAGAGTCCCAAAACAGGCGTTTTCAGCCCATTACCGGCATATGGTAGAAACAGCAGTAAGCACAAGGATATATCTGCTTCTAAATCCAAAACGCAGCTATCTAAAAGAACGGTTGTCAATGTGTGCACTCAACTTGCAGAGATAAACCCGTGTGTGGATTCAGCAGTCTGCAGAGACTTTCTCTGCAGAGTCCCAAAACAGGCGTTTTCAGCCCATTACCGGCATATGGAAGAAACAGCAGTAAGCACAGGGAAATATCTGCTTCTAAATCCAAAACGCAGCTATCTAACAGAACGGTTGTCAATGTGTGCACTCAACTTCCAGAGTTAAACCCGTGTGTGGATTCAGCAGTCTGCAGAGACTTTCTCTGCAGAGTCCCAAAACAGGCGTTTTCAGCCCATTACCGGCATATGGAAGAAACAGCAGTAAGCACAGGGAAATATCTGCTTCTAAATCCAAAACGCAGCTATCTAACAGAACGGTTGTCAATGTGTGCACTCAACTTCCAGAGTTAAACCCGTGTGTGGATTCAGCAGTCTGCAGAGACTTTCTCTGCAGAGTCCCAAAACAGGCGTTTTCAGCCCATTACCGGCATATGGAAGAAACAGCAGTAAGCACAGGGAAATATCTGCTTCTAAATCCAAAACGCAGCTATCTAACAGAACGGTTGTCAATGTGTGCACTCAACTTCCAGAGTTAAACCCGTGTGTGGATTCAGCAGTCTGCAAACACTTTCTCTGCAGAGTCCCAAAACAGGTGTTTTCAGCCCATTACCGGCATATGGAAGAAACAGCAGTAAGCACAGGGAAATATCTGCTTCTAAATCCAAAACGCAGCTATCTAACAGAACGGTTGTCAATGTGTGCACTCAACTTCCAGAGTTAAACCCGTGTGTGGATTCAGCAGTCTGCAGAGACTTTCTCTGCAGAGTCCCAAAACAGGCGTTTTCAGCCCATTACCGGCATATGGAAGAAACAGCAGTAAGCACAGGGAAATATCTGCTTCTAAATCCAAAACGCAGCTATCTAACAGAACGGTTGTCAATGTGTGCACTCAACTTCCAGAGTTAAACCCGTGTGTGGATTCAGCAGTCTGCAGACACTTTCTCTGCAGAGTCCCAAAACAGGCGTTTTCAGCCCATTACCGGCATATGGAAGAAACAGCAGTAAGCACAGGGAAATATCTGCTTCTAAATCCAAAACGCAGCTATCTAACAGAACGGTTGTCAATGTGTGCACTCAACTTCCAGAGTTAAACCCGTGTGTGGATTCAGCAGTCTGCAGAGACTTTCTCTGCAGAGTCCCAAGACAGGCGTTTTCAGCCCATTACCGGCATATGGAAGAAACAGCAGTAAGCACAGGGAAATATCTGCTTCTAAATCCAAAACGCAGCTATCTAACAGAACGGTTGTCAATGTGTGCACTCAACTTCCAGAGTTAAACCCGTGTGTGGATTCAGCAGTCTGCAGAGACTTTCTCTGCAGAGTCCCAAGACAGGCGTTTTCAGCCCATTACCGGCATATGGAAGAAACAGCAGTAAGCACAGGGAAATATCTGCTTCTAAATCCAAAACGCAGCTATCTAACAGAACGGTTGTCAATGTGTGCACTCAACTTCCAGAGTTAAACCCGTGTGTGGATTCAGCAGTCTGCAGAGACTTTCTCTGCAGAGTCCCAAAACAGGCGTTTTCAGCCCATTACCGGCATATGGAAGAAACAGCAGTAAGCACAGGGAAATATCTGCTTCTAAATCCAAAACGCAGCTATCTAACAGAACGGTTGTCAATGTGTGCACTCAACTTCCAGAGTTAAACCCGTGTGTGGATTCAGCAGTCTGCAGAGACTTTCTCTGCAGAGTCCCAAAACAGGCGTTTTCAGCCCATTACCGGCATATGGAAGAAACAGCAGTAAGCACAGGGAAATATCTGCTTCTAAATCCAAAACGCAGCTATCTAACAGAACGGTTGTCAATGTGTGCACTCAACTTCCAGAGTTAAACCCGTGTGTGGATTCAGCAGTCTGCAGAGACTTTCTCTGCAGAGTCCCAAAACAGGCGTTTTCAGCCCATTACCGGCATATGGAAGAAACAGCAGTAAGCACAGGGAAATATCTGCTTCTAAATCCAAAACGCAGCTATCTAACAGAACGGTTGTCAATGTGTGCACTCAACTTCCAGAGTTAAACCCGTGTGTGGATTCAGCAGTCTGCAGAGACTTTCTCTGCAGAGTCCCAAAACAGGCGTTTTCAGCCCATTACCGGCATATGGAAGAAACAGCAGTAAGCACAGGGAAATATCTGCTTCTAAATCCAAAACGCAGCTATCTAACAGAACGGTTGTCAATGTGTGCACTCAACTTCCAGAGTTAAACCCGTGTGTGGATTCAGCAGTCTGCAGACACTTTCTCTGCAGAGTCCCAAAACAGGCGTTTTCAGCCCATTACCGGCATATGGAAGAAACAGCAGTAAGCACAGGGAAATATCTGCTTCTAAATCCAAAACGCAGCTATCTAACAGAACGGTTGTCAATGTGTGCACTCAACTTCCAGAGTTAAACCCGTGTGTGGATTCAGCAGTCTGCAAACACTTTCGCTGCAGAGTCCCAAAACAGGCGTTTTCAGCCCATTACCGGCATATGGAAGAAACAGCAGTAAGCACAGGGAAATATCTGCTTCTAAATCCAAAACGCAGCTATCTAACAGAACGGTTGTCAATGTGTGCACTCAACTTCCAGAGTTAAACCCGTGTGTGGATTCAGCAGTCTGCAGAGACTTTCTCTGCAGAGTCCCAAAACAGGCGTTTTCAGCCCATTACCGGCATATGGAAGAAACAGCAGTAAGCACAGGGAAATATCTGCTTCTAAATCCAAAACGCAGCTATCTAACAGAACGGTTGTCAATGTGTGCACTCAACTTCCAGAGTTAAACCCGTGTGTGGATTCAGCAGTCTGCAGAGACTTTCTCTGCAGAGTCCCAAGACAGGCGTTTTCAGCCCATTACCGGCATATGGAAGAAACAGCAGTAAGCACAGGGAAATATCTGCTTCTAAATCCAAAACGCAGCTATCTAACAGAACGGTTGTCAATGTGTGCACTCAACTTCCAGAGTTAAACCGGTGTGTGGATTCAGCAGTCTGCAGAGACTTTCTCTGCAGAGTCCCAAAACAGGCGTTTTCAGCCCATTACCGGCATATGGAAGAAACAGCAGTAAGCACAGGGAAATATCTGCTTCTAAATCCAAAACGCAGCTATCTAACAGAACGGTTGTCAATGTGTGCACTCAACTTCCAGAGTTAAACCCGTGTGTGGATTCAGCAGTCTGCAGAGACTTTCTCTGCAGAGTCCCAAAACAGGCGTTTTCAGCCCATTACCGGCATATGGAAGAAACAGCAGTAAGCACAGGGAAATATCTGCTTCTAAATCCAAAACGCAGCTATCTAACAGAACGGTTGTCAATGTGTGCACTCAACTTCCAGAGTTAAACCCGTGTGTGGATTCAGCAGTCTGCAGAGACTTTCTCTGCAGAGTCCCAAAACAGGCGTTTTCAGCCCATTACCGGCATATGGAAGAAACAGCAGTAAGCACAGGGAAATATCTGCTTCTAAATCCAAAACGCAGCTATCTAACAGAACGGTTGTCAATGTGTGCACTCAACTTCCAGAGTTAAACCCGTGTGTGGATTCAGCAGTCTGCAGAGACTTTCTCTGCAGAGTCCCAAAACAGGCGTTTTCAGCCCATTACCGGCATATGGAAGAAACAGCAGTAAGCACAGGGAAATATCTGCTTCTAAATCCAAAACGCAGCTATCTAACAGAACGGTTGTCAATGTGTGCACTCAACTTCCAGAGTTAAACCCGTGTGTGGATTCAGCAGTCTGCAAACACTTTCTCTGCAGAGTCCCAAAACAGGTGTTTTCAGCCCATTACCGGCATATGGAAGAAACAGCAGTAAGCACAGGGAAATATCTGCTTCTAAATCCAAAACGCAGCTATCTAACAGAACGGTTGTCAATGTGTGCACTCAACTTCCAGAGTTAAACCCGTGTGTGGATTCAGCAGTCTGCAGAGACTTTCTCTGCAGAGTCCCAAAACAGGCGTTTTCAGCCCATTACCGGCATATGGAAGAAACAGCAGTAAGCACAGGGAAATATCTGCTTCTAAATCCAAAACGCAGCTATCTAACAGAACGGTTGTCAATGTGTGCACTCAACTTCCAGAGTTAAACCCGTGTGTGGATTCAGCAGTCTGCAGACACTTTCTCTGCAGAGTCCCAAAACAGGCGTTTTCAGCCCATTACCGGCATATGGAAGAAACAGCAGTAAGCACAGGGAAATATCTGCTTCTAAATCCAAAACGCAGCTATCTAACAGAACGGTTGTCAATGTGTGCACTCAACTTCCAGAGTTAAACCCGTGTGTGGATTCAGCAGTCTGCAGAGACTTTCTCTGCAGAGTCCCAAGACAGGCGTTTTCAGCCCATTACCGGCATATGGAAGAAACAGCAGTAAGCACAGGGAAATATCTGCTTCTAAATCCAAAACGCAGCTATCTAACAGAACGGTTGTCAATGTGTGCACTCAACTTCCAGAGTTAAACCCGTGTGTGGATTCAGCAGTCTGCAGAGACTTTCTCTGCAGAGTCCCAAGACAGGCGTTTTCAGCCCATTACCGGCATATGGAAGAAACAGCAGTAAGCACAGGGAAATATCTGCTTCTAAATCCAAAACGCAGCTATCTAACAGAACGGTTGTCAATGTGTGCACTCAACTTCCAGAGTTAAACCCGTGTGTGGATTCAGCAGTCTGCAGAGACTTTCTCTGCAGAGTCCCAAAACAGGCGTTTTCAGCCCATTACCGGCATATGGAAGAAACAGCAGTAAGCACAGGGAAATATCTGCTTCTAAATCCAAAACGCAGCTATCTAACAGAACGGTTGTCAATGTGTGCACTCAACTTCCAGAGTTAAACCCGTGTGTGGATTCAGCAGTCTGCAGAGACTTTCTCTGCAGAGTCCCAAAACAGGCGTTTTCAGCCCATTACCGGCATATGGAAGAAACAGCAGTAAGCACAGGGAAATATCTGCTTCTAAATCCAAAACGCAGCTATCTAACAGAACGGTTGTCAATGTGTGCACTCAACTTCCAGAGTTAAACCCGTGTGTGGATTCAGCAGTCTGCAGAGACTTTCTCTGCAGAGTCCCAAAACAGGCGTTTTCAGCCCATTACCGGCATATGGAAGAAACAGCAGTAAGCACAGGGAAATATCTGCTTCTAAATCCAAAACGCAGCTATCTAACAGAACGGTTGTCAATGTGTGCACTCAACTTCCAGAGTTAAACCCGTGTGTGGATTCAGCAGTCTGCAGACACTTTCTCTGCAGAGTCCCAAAACAGGCGTTTTCAGCCCATTACCGGCATATGGAAGAAACAGCAGTAAGCACAGGGAAATATCTGCTTCTAAATCCAAAACGCAGCTATCTAACAGAACGGTTGTCAATGTGTGCACTCAACTTCCAGAGTTAAACCCGTGTGTGGATTCAGCAGTCTGCAAACACTTTCGCTGCAGAGTCCCAAAACAGGCGTTTTCAGCCCATTACCGGCATATGGAAGAAACAGCAGTAAGCACAGGGAAATATCTGCTTCTAAATCCAAAACGCAGCTATCTAACAGAACGGTTGTCAATGTGTGCACTCAACTTCCAGAGTTAAACCCGTGTGTGGATTCAGCAGTCTGCAGAGACTTTCTCTGCAGAGTCCCAAAACAGGCGTTTTCAGCCCATTACCGGCATATGGAAGAAACAGCAGTAAGCACAGGGAAATATCTGCTTCTAAATCCAAAACGCAGCTATCTAACAGAACGGTTGTCAATGTGTGCACTCAACTTCCAGAGTTAAACCCGTGTGTGGATTCAGCAGTCTGCAGAGACTTTCTCTGCAGAGTCCCAAGACAGGCGTTTTCAGCCCATTACCGGCATATGGAAGAAACAGCAGTAAGCACAGGGAAATATCTGCTTCTAAATCCAAAACGCAGCTATCTAACAGAACGGTTGTCAATGTGTGCACTCAACTTCCAGAGTTAAACCGGTGTGTGGATTCAGCAGTCTGCAGAGACTTTCTCTGCAGAGTCCCAAAACAGGCGTTTTCAGCCCATTACCGGCATATGGAAGAAACAGCAGTAAGCACAGGGAAATATCTGCTTCTAAATCCAAAACGCAGCTATCTAACAGAACGGTTGTCAATGTGTGCACTCAACTTCCAGAGTTAAACCCGTGTGTGGATTCAGCAGTCTGCAGAGACTTTCTCTGCAGAGTCCCAAAACAGGCGTTTTCAGCCCATTACCGGCATATGGAAGAAACAGCAGTAAGCACAGGGAAATATCTGCTTCTAAATCCAAAACGCAGCTATCTAACAGAACGGTTGTCAATGTGTGCACTCAACTTCCAGAGTTAAACCCGTGTGTGGATTCAGCAGTCTGCAGAGACTTTCTCTGCAGAGTCCCAAGACAGGCGTTTTCAGCCCATTACCGGCATATGGAAGAAACAGCAGTAAGCACAGGGAAATATCTGCTTCTAAATCCAAAACGCAGCTATCTAAGAGAACGGTTGTCAATGTGTGCACTCAACTTCCAGAGTTAAACCCGTGTGTGGATTCAGCAGTCTGCAGAGACTTTCTCTGCAGAGTCCCAAAACAGGCGTTTTCAGCCCATTACCGGCATATGGTAGAAACAGCAGTAAGCACAAGGATATATCTGCTTCTAAATCCAAAACGCAGCTATCTAACAGAACGGTTGTCAATGTGTGCACTCAACTTCCAGAGTTAAACCCCTGTGTGGATTCAGCAGTCTGCAGAGACTTTCTCTGCAGAGTCCCAAAACAGGCGTTTTCAGCCCATTACCGGCATATGGAAGAAACAGCAGTAAGCACAGGGAAATATCTGCTTCTAAATCCAAAACGCAGCTATCTAACAGAACGGTTGTCAATGTGTGCACTCAACTTCCAGAGTTAAACCCGTGTGTGGATTCAGCAGTCTGCAAACACTTTCTCTGCAGAGTCCCAAAACAGGTGTTTTCAGCCCATTACCGGCATATGGAAGAAATAGCAGTAAGCACAGGGAAATATCTGCTTCTAAATCCAAAACGCAGCTATCTAACAGAACGGTTGTCAATGTGTGCACTCAACTTCCAGAGTTAAACCCGTGTGTGGATTCAGCAGTCTGCAGAGACTTTCTCTGCAGAGTCCCAAAACAGGCGTTTTCAGCCCATTACCGGCATATGGAAGAAACAGCAGTAAGCACAGGGAAATATCTGCTTCTAAATCCAAAACGCAGCTATCTAACAGAACGGTTGTCAATGTGTGCACTCAACTTCCAGAGTTAAACCCGTGTGTGGATTCAGCAGTCTGCAGAGACTTTCTCTGCAGAGTCCCAAAACAGGCGTTTTCAGCCCATTACCGGCATATGGAAGAAACAGCAGTAAGCACAGGGAAATATCTGCTTCTAAATCCAAAACGCAGCTATCTAACAGAACGGTTGTCAATGTGTGCACTCAACTTCCAGAGTTAAACCCGTGTGTGGATTCAGCAGTCTGCAGACACTTTCTCTGCAGAGTCCCAAAACAGGCGTTTTCAGCCCATTACCGGCATATGGAAGAAACAGCAGTAAGCACAGGGAAATATCTGCTTCTAAATCCAAAACGCAGCTATCTAACAGAACGGTTGTCAATGTGTGCACTCAACTTCCAGAGTTAAACCCGTGTGTGGATTCAGCAGTCTGCAGAGACTTTCTCTGCAGAGTCCCAAAACAGGCGTTTTCAGCCCATTACCGGCATATGGAAGAAACAGCAGTAAGCACAGGGAAATATCTGCTTCTAAATCCAAAACGCAGCTATCTAACAGAACGGTTGTCAATGTGTGCACTCAACTTCCAGAGTTAAACCCGTGTGTGGATTCAGCAGTCTGCAGACACTTTCTCTGCAGAGTCCCAAAACAGGCGTTTTCAGCCCATTACCGGCATATGGAAGAAACAGCAGTAAGCACAGGGAAATATCTGCTTCTAAATCCAAAACGCAGCTATCTAACAGAACGGTTGTCAATGTGTGCACTCAACTTCCAGAGTTAAACCCGTGTGTGGATTCAGCAGTCTGCAAACACTTTCTCTGCAGAGTCCCAAAACAGGCGTTTTCAGCCCATTACCGGCATATGGAAGAAACAGCAGTAAGCACAGGGAAATATCTGCTTCTAAATCCAAAACGCAGCTATCTAACAGAACGGTTGTCAATGTGTGCACTCAACTTCCAGAGTTAAACCCGTGTGTGGATTCAGCAGTCTGCAGAGACTTTCTCTGCAGAGTCCCAAAACAGGCGTTTTCAGCCCATTACCGGCATATGGAAGAAACAGCAGTAAGCACAGGGAAATATCTGCTTCTAAATCCAAAACGCAGCTATCTAACAGAACGGTTGTCAATGTGTGCACTCAACTTCCAGAGTTAAACCCGTGTGTGGATTCAGCAGTCTGCAGAGACTTTCTTTGCAGAGTCCCAAAACAGGCGTTTTCAGCCCATTACCGGCATATGGAAGAAACAGCAGTAAGCACAGGGAAATATCTGCTTCTAAATCCAAAACGCAGCTATCTAACAGAACGGTTGTCAATGTGTGCACTCAACTTCCAGAGTTAAACCCGTGTGTGGATTCAGCAGTCTGCAGAGACTTTCTCTGCAGAGTCCCAAAACAGGCGTTTTCAGCCCATTACCGGCATATGGAAGAAACAGCAGTAAGCACAGGGAAATATCTGCTTCTAAATCCAAAACGCAGCTATCTAACAGAACGGTTGTCAATGTGTGCACTCAACTTCCAGAGTTAAACCCGTGTGTGGATTCAGCAGTCTGCAGAGACTTTCTCTGCAGAGTCCCAAAACAGGCGTTTTCAGCCCATTACCGGCATATGGAAGAAACAGCAGTAAGCACAGGGAAATATCTGCTTCTAAATCCAAAACGCAGCTATCTAACAGAACGGTTGTCAATGTGTGGACTCAACTTCCAGAGTTAAACCCGTGTGTGGATTCAGCAGTCTGCAGAGACTTTCTCTGCAGAGTCCCAAGACAGGCGTTTTCAGCCCATTACCGGCATATGGAAGAAACAGCAGTAAGCACAGGGAAATATCTGCTTCTAAATCCAAAACGCAGCTATCTAACAGAACGGTTGTCAATGTGTGCACTCAACTTCCAGAGTTAAAACCGTGTGTGGATTCAGCAGTCTGCAGAGACTTTCTCTGCAGAGTCCCAAAACAGGCGTTTTCAGCCCATTACCGGCATATGGTAGAAACAGCAGTAAGCACAAGGATATATCTGCTTCTAAATCCAAAACGCAGCTATCTAAAAGAACGGTTGTCAATGTGTGCACTCAACTTGCAGAGATAAACCCGTGTGTGGATTCAGCAGTCTGCAGAGACTTTCTCTGCAGAGTCCCAAAACAGGCGTTTTCAGCCCATTACCGGCATATGGAAGAAACAGCAGTAAGCACAGGGAAATATCTGCTTCTAAATCCAAAACGCAGCTATCTAACAGAACGGTTGTCAATGTGTGCACTCAACTTCCAGAGTTAAACCCGTGTGTGGATTCAGCAGTCTGCAGAGACTTTCTCTGCAGAGTCCCAAAACAGGCGTTTTCAGCCCATTACCGGCATATGGAAGAAACAGCAGTAAGCACAGGGAAATATCTGCTTCTAAATCCAAAACGCAGCTATCTAACAGAACGGTTGTCAATGTGTGCACTCAACTTCCAGAGTTAAACCCGTGTGTGGATTCAGCAGTCTGCAGACACTTTCTCTGCAGAGTCCCAAAACAGGCGTTTTCAGCCCATTACCGGCATATGGAAGAAACAGCAGTAAGCACAGGGAAATATCTGCTTCTAA